>NC_064818.1:46732180-46847518 GCF_023721935.1 Panthera uncia
TATTATTGGTGCTTTATCATTAACTGTCTCAATTTAAAGATTTTTCCCATGAATTTCACTTTATCTGGTTTTGATATAAACTAACCCTGTTTCTTTTGTGTAATAGTCTACTTATTATATTTTTGCCCCTCCCTCATTTTCAACCCATCTTTGTTGTGTTTTTTATTTTGTGCATTTTTTGACTTTTTATTTTGAAATAATCATAAATTCACTGGAAGTTGCTAAGATATTATAATTAGGTTCTTTGAACCCTTCATGCAGTGTCCCGTAATGGTTATATCTTACCTACTCAAGGTCAGGAGACTGACATTGGTACCACATGTGTTTGTCGTTCTATGCCATTTTGTCCCGTGTGTCAAAATGATTCACGGAGCCACCAGATCACTCAAAATACTGCCTAATTCATCACCACACACATCAACCTCATGCTGAACCTCTGTTGTCATATCTACTCCCCTCTGCCCCACCATTTCTAACCCCCAACAACCACTATTTTCCATTTTTATAATTTTGTTATTTCGAGAATATTGTATAAATGGAATCATACAGCAAATGCACGCTGGGGGTTGATTTTGTTTCACAATGCCCTTGCAATCCATCTGCATTGTCTGTGTAGCAATAGTTCATTCTTTTTATTTGTTGAGTAATATTCCATGGAATGGGTGTTCCATAGTTTGACCCTTCACTGGTTGAAGGACATTTGGGTTGTTGCCAGTTTTTGACTATTCCAGACAAAGCTGCTATGAACAACCACGTATAGGTTTTGTATGGACGTAAACTTTCATTTCTCTGGGATGAATGCCTGGGAGTAATAGAATGTTTCGTATGGTAAGTGTGTGTTTAGTTTTTTAAATATCTTAACTTCCAATTGCCTGGCTCAATGGGTTACGTGGCGGACTCTTGGTTTCGGCTTAGGTCATGATCTCATGGTTTTGTGGGTTCGAGTCCCACATTGGGCTGTGCTGACAGTGCGGAGCCTGCTTGGGATTCTCTCTTTCCCTGTCTCCCTGCCCCTCCTCACACCTCACCCTATCTCTGTCTCTCTAGAAATAAATTTAAAAAAATATCTTGTCTTGCCCATTTTCTAACCAGAACTTTAAAATTCATTATTACTGTGGAGTTTTCAGAGTTCGAGTTTATTGATTTTTTTTTTTTTCCTGTTTTGGATCACGCTTTTGGCGTCATGTCTAAGAAGGCTTCACCACGCTCTGGACAATGATCTTTTTCCTATGTTATTTTCTAAATGTTTTACAGTTTTAGCTTCTCATTTAAATCCATGATGCATCTGGAGGGAAATTTGTATAAGGGATGAAGTTTGAGTTGAGGTTGGTTTGTTTGCCTCTGGTTGTCCAACCGCTCCTGTAGTGATGTCGTCGGCTACCCTCCCTCCACTGAACCGCTTTTCAGTTTTGTCGGAAATGTGTTAGCTCTATTCTGGGAGCCTGTGTTTTGACTTTTTATCCTGTTCCACTGATCTCTGTGTCTATCCCTCTGAAAATACAATATATCCTTGAGTACTAAAGCTCTATCATCTGTAAATTCTCCCACTTTATTCGTTTTTAAAATTGTTTTAGTTATTCTAGCTCCTTTCCATTTCTTGTATATTGTCTTAAATTTTTAATGAATTTTTTAGTGTTTATTTTTGAGAGAGAGAGAGAGAAAATGAGTGGGGGAGAAGAGAGAGAGGGAGACACAGAATCCAAAGCAGGCTCCAGGGTCTGAGCTGTCAGCACAGAACCTGTCACAGGGCTTGAACCCATGAACCACAAGATCATGACCTGAGCTGAAGTCGGCCGCTTAACGACTGAACCACACAGGCTCCCCTTTTCTTAAATTTTTTAAAAGTTTATTTTGAGAGAGAGAGAGAAAGAGAGAGAGAGAGAGAGAGAGAGAGAGAGAGAGAGAGAGAATGCCAAGCAGGCTCCACACTGACAGCACAGAGCCCAATGTGGGGCTCGAACTCCTGAACCATGGGATCATGACCTAAGCTGAAACCAAGAGTCCGAGGCTTAAATGACTGAGCCATCCAGGCGCCCCTCTTACACATTTTTTTAAATACATTTGTCTGTAGCTACAGAAATTCTTGCTGGAATTTTGATAGGGATTTCATTAATCTTGTTTAGAATTTGGGGAAAGTCGACATCTTTTTTCAATCCACGAACAGTGTGTCTCTCCATTTATTTAGATCAGTTTTTATTTCTTTCATTTGTGATTTGTAGTTTTCAGAGTACAAGTCCTGTACACGTTCTGTTAGATTGACACTGAAGTGTCTCATTTTGGGGGGCAGTTATTATAAAGTGTGTTGTATTTGTGATTTTGGTTTCCACATCTTCATTGCTAGTATATAAAAATATAGTTGATTTTTGTGCGTTGATCTTTGACTTTGCTGAACTCACTCATTCCACAGTTGATTGACTGGTTTGTGGTGGGTTTAGACTGTTCACATTTATAATAATTATTGCTATATTAGGGCTTAGGTCTGCCATTTTATATTTTGTTCTCTAATAGTTCTACTTTTTGTTTTCCTTTTTATTCACTTTCTGTAGATGACTCAAACACTTAAAAAAACTCCAGTTTGACTTCCAGGACTCTTTTTTTTTTTTTTTTTTTTTTGATTAATTAATTTATTTTTAGAGAGGGATCATGCACACAGGCTAGTGGGGGAGGTGTAGAGAGAGAGGAAGAGAGAGAATCCCAAGCAGGTCCCATGCTCAGTGTGGAGCCTGATGCAAGGCTGGATCTCATGATTATGAGATCATGACCTAAGCCAAAATCAAGAGTCAGACACTTAACCGACTAAGCCACCCAGGTGCCCCTTCCGTGCTGCTTTTTTTGTGTATTTTCTTATATATAGTTTTTTAAGTGATTGCTTGGGTATTATACACACATAACTTTTCAGTCTACAGGTGATGACATTTCAATAGTTTGAGTGAAGTATAGAAACGTTTTCTCCCTTTATGTCCTTTTACCTTACATTGAGTGTTGCATTACACATTTTGCTTTGCCAGTCATAATTTAGGAAATTCAAGAGAAGGAAAGTGTATTTCATTTACTCATATATATTTGCTCTTTCTGTTTTTGCTTCCTGCTGTTTCCATATTCCTTTTCCTATCATTTTCTTTCTGTTTAGTGAAATTTATTTATTAGTCATTCTTTTATGGAAGGTCTGCTGGTGACATATTCTTTTGGTTTTCCTTTATCTGAGAATGTCTTGATTTCCCCCTTTTCCTAAAGGATATTTTCACTGGATATAGAATTCTGAGTTGACAGTTCTTTCTTTCCAGCACTTGGAAAATGTGACACTTCCTTTTGGCCTTAATGGTTTCTGATGAAAACCCTCTACTCATTTGAATTGCTTTTTCCTCTACAGCTAACTGATCCTTTTTCTCTGGGTGCTCTTAAAACTTTTCCTTCGCTTTTGGTTTTCCGAAATTTGACTATGATGATATATCTTGTGGATTTCTTCGGTTTTATTATATTTGAGATTTACTCAGCTTCTTGAATATAGAAGTTTATATTTTTTTTTCCAAATTTGGGAAATTTTCTACCATTTTTCTTTTCTTTTTTTCTCAGCAGCTTTAAAATTTCATGTTTATTCATATTTTTCAAAATATATGTACATAAGAAAAGGAAGATTTACAATAGGAAAGATTGACTTACATGCAGCACAAATTCCAATGAGCTCAGGATGGGATCACACATGATTATGGAGCTACTTCAGGCCAATCTTCTCAAGTACATTTCCCAGCCACACTCTAGGCTGCAGATGAGATCCCAGGAGACAATGCAAGTGGAATGAATCTACCATTTTTCTTAGAATAATTTTTCAGGCCCACCCCCTTCCTCCTCTCCTTCTGGTACCCTAATAACATAAATATTAGCTCCTTTTTAATAACTATTTATTTATTTTTGGAGAATGCAAGTGGGGGAGAGGCAGAGAGAGGGGGACAGAGGATCCCAAGACGGCTCTGTGCTGACAGGCTGATAGCAGCGAGCCCAGTGTGGGGCTTGAATTCACAAACGGCGAGATCACAACCTGAACCAAAGTTAGTCGCTCAACCAACTGAACCTCCCAGGTTCCCCTAAATATTAGCCCTTTAGTTATAATCCCACATGTTCCTGAGTCCCTTTTCATATATATTTTTTTCAACGTATTTTCTTTCTGTTGTTCAGATTGGATAATTTCTATTTTATTTTCATGTTCATTGATTTTTTCCCTCTACTTTTTTCCATTCTGCTGAAACCCTCTATTACATTTTTATTTTTGTTCTTGTATTTTTTTTAGTTAAAAATTTCCCTTTTGTTCTTTATATCTCTTGGGGTTTTTTTGTTGAAAATTAAAAAAAATTATTTGTTTCAACTTGCTTTGTGATTGCTAGTTGAAGCCTTTTTTTAATGGTAGCTGTATGAAGTCATTGCCAGAATATTCCAACTTCTGTGTCATCTTCATTTTGGAGTTTATTGCCCGTTCTCACTCAAGTTGAGGTCTTCTCGGATCTTGGTCTATTTGAATCCTGAAAATTTTAGCTATTATGTTATGAGATATTTGTTAAATCCTGTGTTTTTGCAAGTCTCATCTGATGCCATCCCAGCCATGAGTGGGAAGGGTGCCTCAGTACTGCCGGGTGGGCGTTGAAGTGCAGGCTCCTGATGGGTCCACTGACACTGGCAGTGTGTGTGTGTGTGTGTGTGTGTGGTGGTGGTGGTGGTGAGGAGCCAATTACTACTCAGTGAAGATGGAAATCCAGGTTGTTCTCCTTTGCCACCATCCTGGAGAGGTCTGGGGGGGGGGATCTTATTACACCCCAGTGAGAGTGGAAGCCTTGCTGGTGGGGATGGAGTGGCGACCGCAGCTTTCTTGGTGGTACTTGGCTGGAGTAGAATGGTTATTGTCACAAACGTTTCTCGTCTGGTGAGGCTTCCCCAGTTCTGGTCCCTTGGTTAGAGAAAACAAGCTTTCCTTGGGGGAGACAATTTTTGTCTGTACCTGTTGGCATTTCCAGGTTGCTACCTTCTCCAGGACCCAGTCTGGGATTTGGGGGCCAAAAGAAAATCCCAGGACCTCGCCACCGGATCATAATTTGGGTTCCAGGGTCCCTGGCCAGCCTTCCTTTCTCTCTTTACTTTTCAGTCTTCTTATGTTTGTTTTATACTGTCCAGGTTTTTAGGGGGCACTCAGCAGAAGGAAGAGGAGTATGTATATCTACTTTGTCATAGTGGAAAGAGAAGCTCTCTACCATTTTGTTTTTAATGTATTTCTTTCAGGCAGTTCACTACTCAATTTTAGTTTTATCCCATCTGAATGTCTTTACGTTTAGATGAGGAATTCAGCTTCCTCAAAGTGACTTCAAACACTGATACAGGGCAATTAATTTCTTCCATTTTGTTTACTATTTTGTACTTTGTAGTGATTTTTGGTCTTTATTTTCTTAATCAAATCAAACACAATTTTATTTCTCTTTCCTGTGCCCCAGTCCCTCTACATTGGATGTTCTGTTATGCATCTCCATTGTGCTGGCAATGACTTCTTAAGTGGCCCGCAGCTAATAAGTGAAGAGTCCTTTTGCTCCTCTGTGAATTGTCTGAGATCCTGGGGCTGTTTCATCTAGGAACACAGAAGCCGTGGCTCCCCGATCAGGGTTTTGGAGGAGGTCCACATGCTTGTGCCTCTCGGAAAGAGTATCCATCAGAAAGCTCAGTTATGGAGGCAGGAAACAGAGGGGGTGAAGCATGTTAACTGTGGGGACATCTGAATATAGCTAGCTGTCCTCTCTGGGCATGACGTCAGTCCCCGTGAGTTAAAACAATGACAGCACTAAGACCTCGCACCATTGACATCTAATTCTGTTCCGTATTACGTGAACCCTCTGGTCACAGCCCAGAGTGATCCTGGAGAGTCCCCTTTGGGTAGGGAACATAACTGCAAAGAAGGCCTTTTGGCCTCAAGCTGGTTCTTCTTAAAAGGTGACATGAGGGCATGACCTAGAATCTCAAGGAATCTCAAGTGTCTGTCTTTTGGGGACAGGCCTTCCTTATCCATCATGATGGTTTGGTGGATGGAGAAGGAGCGCCTGGGCCTGGAGCCACCTGGGCTGATAGGACATTGCGTTAATTGTCTCCACCTGGTACTTGTCTGTCACTCCTGCCATCTTCCAAAGGCTCCTTATAATTTAGACCATAGTTGGTGAAGAAAGAAAAGAGCTGTGGCAATTTTTATGTTCATGTATTTGTTTGTTCTTTATTAGTAGTCTAAAAATTTTGGAGTTGTGGCAATTTTTAATTCTGTTTTTTTTTTTTTTTTTCTGAAGTTGTACCACCTCTCAGAAGTCTGTGCCTCCCACGTCCAAGTAGTCACTGAAGTTGGGTCCGATGCAGGAGGCTGAATTAGCTGGGCGTGTACCCCATCCGAATGAACACTTGCTTCGCCTTTCTATGCCTCAATGTCTCCCTGGAGGACTGGTTGTCAGTAGTCCCTGATTAACTAAGAAATTACATGAAAACATATCCCGGGGATCCATGACAAGGGATCCACTAACCTGTCCTGTTGGCCTGACACGCTGATCGTTGGACGCTAACACACAAGAGAGTACTACCAAAGTGTCTTAAATGCAGTGAATCTTCTTCATCTCCAGAGTCCTGATTTCAAACAGAAATATCTCACATACGCACATAATATTAAGTTCCTGAAGAGTTTTAGAATCTTAATGTCTTATGGTAGCAGAACTCTAAGAAACGTGAGAGAGGCCAGCCATCCTATTCCACAGCAGGAAAATCTCAGGTCCAGTGTGGCTGTTACTGGCCCAGAGTCTCCCGGCCCCCGGCCAGGGTGCTTTCCTCCACACCCAGATCACTGGCCTTTTGGTGCTAGCTGGCTGATTACAGAGCTTTGATGGGAGATGCTCACATTGGAGGAATGTGAATGAGGAGGTTTCACACCAAGAAAGATGCCATGTTCCTGTGTCTGGTCCTTCCCCTCTGAGCTCATTCACACTGTTCTTTGTCCAGGACCAGAACTTTATCCTTGCAGCCATTTTATAGATTCTCATTCAGTGATTCAGCACATTGCTGTTGACTGTTTGCTCATTCTTCCTTCTCCCTCTCTTCCTTCCACAATTTTTTTAAAGCTCTTGAGGGCTGGCAACGCAGCACTGAACAAGACAGGCCAAACTCCTTTCCTCCTGAAGACTTGACATTCTGATTTTGGAAGACATAATATGAAGACATAAATGAGGAAAATGTAATGAGTGGCAGGTGGTAGTGAGTGTTAGGGAGAAAAGTAACGAGGGAAAGGGGATAAAGAGAGCTGGCGAAGGTGCCCACTGAGAAGGTGGTATTTGAGCAAAGAGAAGGAGGTGAGAGAGAAAGTCTTATGGGTAACGGGGCGAAGACTATACAGGGCAAACAGCAAGTTCCGGCTCCTTGAGCTGGGAGCATTCTTGGGATGTCAGCAAGGAGACCGTTGTGAGTGGGGCCAAGTGAGAAAGGAGCAGATTAGCAGGACAGAAAGGAAAGAGGTGATGGGATGGGCCTTGGGACTGAGTGGTAAGGGCTGGCTTTACAAGAAACCGTAAGGACTTCGACCTTTATCCTGCATCTAATGAGGAGCCATTGAATGAGGAGGACCATGTGGGTTTTTTAACAAGCTCACTGTAGCTACTGTGTGGAGTGTAGAGTAGATGGCCAAGGGCAGAAGCAGGGATGCCAGTTAGGAGGCTACTGTAGAAATCCAGGGAGAGGTGGTGGTGTATGGACCAGGTGGAGGTCAGGACAAGTGGCAGGTTCTGGAAATAGAAATGTGAGGTCATGCTGATGGATTATGTGGAGTGTGAGGGGAGTAAAAGGTGACTGAGGCTTAGCTGAGCAAGTGGAAATTCCCATTCGCAAGTAGTAAAACTCGGGGTACAACTGGCCACGGGTACATGTTATTTTAAAAACCTGGATTTCTGGCTTTTCTAGAACAGCTTGAGGACCGACATCAATGGGTTCAAATTCTTGCATAGCAACAACTTGCTGGAGGTGATTGAAGTTCTCTTTATGAATGGGGCAAGTGCCTTCCAATTTGCCACAGTCCCCACCACCCCTTATTGTCATATCTATCTGCTTCACTCATCATATTTTATAAATTGCCTGCCTGATCCCTATCATCATTTGATTTTGTAGATTGTGTATCCCAGCTGCTGTATTAGACACTTTCACATGAACTTATACACCTGCTTACCATTGAGAACCCTGGCTCTCACTCGTCTTTCTAGGACCACCCAGCAGGGGTAAAGGTTCTGCCCTTCCCACTTTGAAGAATCTCTAGTCCCCTTTATCTCCCTCCTCACAGTTCTGGGAGACCCATGCATTTTCTGGACTACCATGTAGTGTCTGCTCTTTCCTGCCTCTCATGAGCCTGCACATCTCTCCCGGTGCCTGTGATATGTCCCAACGTGTTGATTGGCTGAAATCAGTGTTCTTCACACCTTGTGCATTCAGTTGGGACAAAGCCTTATCGCAAGTGTCTGCTCCGAACCATTCCAGGCCTATTTCCATGGTCTTTTTTCCTTAGGATGAGGCGCATCCTCGTTCTTCTTGTAGACAGTCCCTGACAGTCCTTCTCTGTAGTCCTCCAGATGTGCCAAGGCTGAATCATGGAACAAACATAGCACAGGCTCGAGCTGAGACCCTGCTCTATGACCTTTTGTTCTACAAATGGAAACAATGGAAAATTAACAATGGAAAAATAACAAATCCTTACAGGAGCTAATATATTACAGTTACATACTTTTAACTTCAGTGTCTCAGTGAATGAACATTTTTCCACAGTGCTTATCAGAGATCTAGTTCCATAAGACATTCCTAGAAAAAAGTCTCCTTGGCCAAGTAATTATATCTGCTACTTGGAGACCTAGAAAGCGTATCAGTGTATTCAGAGCTCAGTGAGCCCTGCAGTGAAGATGTCTGCTTATCCTGACTTAATCCAGCTAGTCCCTAAATTATGGAATGCTTTCATCACCGAATATTTTAAGAACACATTTTGGAAACAATGTTTTGTATACTCAGGACAATCCTGGAGAAAACACTTAGTCTTCGAGAGGTGAAGTTTCTTTTCCCTGGAGCCAGAATATGTGTGAAAGTGTGAAAAATAGCCCACGTCTTCCAGCGCCAAACCTGGTTCTTTTGCCAGGATATCGTATTATCAGTTCATTCCGTAAAATTTCTGCTTCGCTAACATATATATTCCCATCAGCAACAACTCACTTCAGCAGTGGTTCTCCGGGGGCTGGAGGAATACTTTGAAAAGTCTCCCAATCTCGGCCTAAGCATTTGCATAACTGTATTTACAGGCCTACCTCCCTCAAAGCAACTTTACAATGATAATTTGTTACATGTGTTATATGTTGCGTTCGTATTAATTACACTTGAATCAATAACTTTTACTTACTTTTTCAGTTTTGAGAATGATGTGCGCTTCCTAAAAAGAAATCAGGGAAAACGTCAAAAAAGAATGAAGACAAAAAATTACATCAACATAGAAACAAGCCAGTTAACACAGTGGTATTAAGTGCGTTCACACATCTACATGCACACATATGCACGTATGCATGCTACTGGGATAATGCACTGACATACTTGTGTTTACCATCCTGCTGTGAAAACGTTCACATCTCGTTAAACACTCTTTGAGGATATGTTTTTTAAAATGTTTCTTCTTATTTATTTGTTTGTTTTTTAGAGAGGGGGGTGGGGAGGGGCAGAGGGACAGGGAGACAGAAGCTGAAGCAGGCTCACGCCCAGCACGGAACCCGACGTTGGGCTTGATCTTACGACTGTGAGATCATGACCGGAGCTGAAATTGAGAGTCAGTCACCCAACTGACTGAGAGCCATGCAGGCGCCCGGAGAGAGCTTGCTTTTATTGGCTGCATGATGCTCCCTCTCCTGAACGTGCGATGTTGCACTGAGCGATTTGTGGCACTTTGGCCAAGGGTTCTCCGTGCCATTTCCTCTGCTGAGCACTCTGTGTTTCCAGATGTCCTTTGCAGTATGATTGGACCAGCAGGTTGAGGTTTGAACAATGGGATGTGGACAGAAGTGGACTTAACAGTAGTGGCGGATGGCAGAAGGCAGATGGAAACAGCCTGGATCTGAGAGTCACTGCTTGTAGGAAAGGCGCCATGGAGATGCCCAAAGGACACTAGACTTTCAATGAGAAACAAACCTTTGTTGTGTTAAGCCACTGAAATTTCGACCTTTCCTCGTTACTACTGCATACTATTAACATACACTGGCACATCACATTTCTTGCACGGTTGAATGTTGTTTTCAATTTCTTATTTAAAAAATAAACCTTCAATGAATATATTAAAGCATATATTTTTGTTTATATCTCTGGCTACCGTCCTTGAATATATTCTGATTTTTGAAAAACGTGTGACAATATACACCCCCCCCCCACACACACACATGCACTCAATACCCACAAACACTCAAAGCTGCGTATGAGAAAAACTGTCAGAATTTCTCTGAACTGTTGCTTATGAAAAATGTTTTTTACCTAAAAACCTGGGGGTGCCTGGGTGGCTCAGTCATTGAAGCGTCCAACTCTTGGTTTCAGCTCAGGTCACGATCTCATGGTTCATCGGGCTCCCTGCTGACAGCACAGGCCTGCTGGGTATTCTCTCTTCCTCTCTCTTTGCCCCTCCCCCACTCACACTCTCACTCTCTTTCTCTCTCAAAATAAAAAAAATAAACTTAAAAGGAGAAAATAACATCTCATTGTTTTAATTTTCATATTTCTGATTTCTGCAGGCTTGAAAGCACCCTTTCCTAAGATCTCTCTGGGAAAGCAGGTGGATGTTCTTCGATGGTTGAAGGCACCAGGCATGAGCATTTCTTCACCTCTCTGGCTTCCAGCACCTTCCATCTCCATGAGCTGGGACTTCTTTGATTGAATTCCACCTCTTTGGATTTTACAGTTAACTGCCTTGTCAGTAGCCTGGAGAGCCCTTCTGTGTCTAGATGGAAATGAAGGTGCCGATTCTTCCCATTTTACATCTCTTTAAGAGAACGAGAAGCTCTCTTGGTCTTCTTAGTGATTCAGGAAAGGCATAATGAACCCTCACTGGAGATACAAGGAACTCTCGGTCTCTTGGGTGGGGTGGACAGATGCATGTATCACAACAGACCTCACAATGTGCCGTAAGACAACCAACCAAAGAGTTGCAGGAGCACAGAGGATGGGGGCCAGGTCTGCCTGGGGGGCTGGAGCGTTCAAACTGGATCTTGAAGGTGATGTTCAAGGTAACATCTGAGCTTGATCTCTAGTCTGGGTCCCAGGCTGGCTGGGCCTTATCTCCCCTGACACCTCCCATGACAGGCCTTCTAATGGGAGTATACAAGCCAGGTTTCCCTGTGCTGAAAGGTGATCAAATCAGACAAATCATAAATCTCCAGCTGTTGTTTTGTCAGCATGTGTATTTTCATAGAAAGGAGCAAATCTCTGCTGAGCAGGCCAGATAATCTCTGCTTTTCCTTACGTGTTCAGAACTGTGAAAGAACGCCCTGGGCGGAGACCTGGTTTTAATCACCTTTGATTAACACAGAAGCTTTTGAAGGCGAAGGTGCTTTCTGTAAACTGTGGCAGGGTCCCAAGGCACTAACATTTCAGACCTCTTCCCAGTATGTGAAATGTCTAGAGGAGGGCCAAGGCATCAAGCCCATGGAGACAATCCACTGCACGGGGAGTTACTTTAATGCCTCTGACTCATTCCTCAAGGAAGTTTTTTGGTCTTATTATTATTATTATTTTTCATTCTTGAAAAATTGCAGGCCATACAAAGCTAGAGACTTCTGGGTCCAAGTAATGTTTCAGCTTGCTTTCATTTAGTACAAAAGGAAAGCTTTTAGGAGAGATTTAGGGAAGCCAGAGAAAGTATTGGGAATAGTTCCAGAAATGATTAAGAGGCTGGAAAGATCAAGCCTAGAAAAAAGCAAGAGGACTGCACAGGGGGGGACTTCAGAGGGGACAGTGGGAAAAGTCACTTTCTGCCTTCAAGAAAACTCAGAGTTAAACCACAAATAGTGTTCCCCCTGCCCAGAGATTGCCTTAAGAGCTGCATGGGTTGGTTGGCATGTAGGAACCCTGGGGACATGCAGGAAGGATGTAAAGGATGACTCCTGAAGGTCTTTCAACCATGGCCAATACCCACGCTTTGACCTGGTTTGCATATTAACCAGGTAATGTAGGTAAACTGATACCTGAGTTCTGGAGACAAGGCTTTGAGGAGCACAGGAAGGATGAGAAGGAACTAGCATATGCCTTGATATGTTGCTTCCAGAAACCATAACTTGGAGCATAAATCTCTGTTTGCAAAGGCCTTGAGTTAACACTGAATGAAACAGGCTCATGGAGCCTAGATAGGCTAAGAAAGTCATGGCGAATGTATTCTCTCCATTCCTTCTCAAGGTTGGGCAGAATCAAGCACATGTCCACTGAATGAGCTTCCACTGTTTCTCTCATTTCAGAGGAAGAAGTTCTCCTGGAAAAATGCAGCCATTGCTGAGTTTGTCTTTGGTGTGGGCTTCCCAGAGCTCTCAAGCCCCTGATGCTCCTCAGACATGGGGTCTTGATTAAGAATTTTGGCTCTCTGATTTGCCTTCCATTGATTAATTTTGCTGAGCCCAGGGGATTCCGCAGCACCCGGCCCACTCAAGATTGCCCGGGAAAGCCAATTCACAACTTCTCCCACAGATCAAAGAGCTTCCCCTCAAAGCAAAGCATATCAGAGGCTTCCCCACTGGTAAGAAGTAGGAGAACATATTTGAAGACAAGGAATCCATGAACATCATTGAGAACCTAAAAACATCTGTGTTCCATGTAGCGTATAGTCTTCTCAGGATCATTTAGTCTCAAAAGTATCACTTTCAGAAAGAGAAGTAAAAGGAAAGCAGACCGTCCCCTCACCCTTCACCACGACCCTCCTGCCTGGATGATGCTCTGAAGGCTGGGAAAGTTCCTGCAAGCGTCTCTGCGACGATCACACTGGCAATGCTTCTTATCCAGTCGTATTTATCTCCTTCCCGAGATTCTGAAACCCAAAGCCACCTGGATTGAGACAAGTTGCAGCCCACTTTCAAATATGTGATTCAATTGCATCTGCAGGCTGGTTTCTGTGTTCAATGGAAATGTCCAGCCAGCAAATATCCAGACTGCAGCAGCATAGAGGGCAGGGCCAATGGTTCTACGAGGGTATGGTCCGTGACGATAAAAGCTTTTTTCTTTTAATTTAAATTCAAGTTACTTAACATACAGTGTAGTCTTGGCTTCAGGAGTAGAACCAAGTGATCCATCTCTTACATATGACACCCAGTGCTCATCCTAAAATGTGCCCTCCTTAATGCCCACCCCCCATTTAACCCATCCCCACAGGCACCTTGCTTCCAGCAACTCTCAGTTTATTTTCTGTATTTTTTTTAAAAAAAATTTTATGTTTATTTCTGAGACAGAGCATGAGTGGGGGAGGGGCAGAGAGAGAGGGAGACACAGAATCCGAAACAGGCTCCAGGCTCCGAGCTGTCAGCACAGAACCCGACGCGGGGCTGGAACTCACAAACCGTGAGATCATGACCTGAGCCGAAGTCAGTCGCTCAACCGAGCCACCCAGCCACCCCTATTTTCTGTATTTAAGAGTCTTTTATGGTTTGCCTCCCTCTCTGTTTTTATTTTATTTTTCCTTCCCTTCCCCTATGTTCATCTATTGTGTTTCTCAAATTCCACATATGAGTGAAATCATGTGATATCTGTCTTTCTTTGACTGACTTATTTTGCTTGGCACAATACATTCTAGTTCCATCCACGTATTCTAAATGGCACAATTTCATTCTTTTTGATGGCTCAGTAATATTCCATTGTGTGTGTGCGTGTGTATATATATATATATATATCTCACATCTTCTTTATCCATTCATCAGTCATTTGGGTGATAAAAGCTTTGAACCAATAGCCCAATTTGACCCATGGACACTTGGAGATTCCGGGACACTGGGCATCCATGACCCTGAACTGTGGACCCAGCAGTGGCTGCCTGTGCAGGTTTGCTCTCGTGTTTATTTCTGTTGGCCTCTGGCACCCCTCCACACGCCCTGACCCCAGGCCTAAGGGCTGCCTGTTTATCCTCTCAGACCATTTAAGTTTGTCTTCTCAATGGTAACATTTGAAAATCGATTCAATGTGTTTTTCTGTAGTAAAATAATACGACCACATCTCACAGTGTTTTGGAAAAGAGGCCAGATGACATAATCACTCCAAATCACGGTGCCATGTATAAACACCATTATCATTTATTCCAGGAGGTTTTTTTTTTTTTTTTTTGGTGATTGTTCAAACAATTATTTTTATTTCCTCGATTTTATTCAATATTAGATTATGCTTTCTAGGTTGCTCTAAAGTTTTGTTGACCATCACTGTTAATTACTTCATTGTATTCCATAGAACTCTGTGTCATTATTTCATTATTTACTTAGCCTTTCCAGTAAGTAACGAGAAATACTGCTGTGATGAACAGCATGTGCGTATTTAATTTTTTTCATATTTGGGCTAGATATTAAGAGCAGTAAAAACACTTGGATTTCCCTTAGTATATGTTGGCAGGTTGCTTTGCAAAAAGGTTGTACCCGTTACAATGCTACCAGGAATATGAATATACAAAGCTCATAGCCGGTCTTGGATTTGTGAGTTAATTAATTCGGTAAGCTAATCTAGGTAGGAAAAAAATGGTATGTCCCGTGTCTGAAACATTGGAAAGCCGCTTCCAGCATGACATCTGGAAGGCCTGAAATTAAATCAGTGGACCATTTACCCATATTGTCACTGCGAGGATGTAGCCAAGCATGGGCTCTCAGTTTGGCTCCATCCAGGAATGACTCTTTTTGGGTATTTGGAGACATAGCTAAACAAAAGTCTCTAAATTCTCCATAAACTTTGCTTCTCTCAGCTACATTAAAAAAGTGTTTATTTATTTTTGAGACAGAGAAAGATAGAGGCAGAGACCGAGGGAGACAGAGAATCCCAAGCAGGATCCATGCTTTCGGTGCAGAGCCTGACACGGGGCTCAAACTCACAGACGGCGAGATCATGACCTGAGCCGAAGTCGGACGTGTAACCGACTGAGCCCCCAGGCACCCCTTGGCGGCCACATGTTGAAGGAGTCTGAGAAGCAGCAAGGTCATGACAGTGGGATTGGACAAACCCCTCGTGCATCAAGTCCCTCTGGTTGGTCGGTAAAAGCTTGAGAACCAATGTGTGGGCACATTGCATATTTTCTTGTCAACATCCAGGGCATGCATGATGGTTCTTGTAGGGAAGAACTGTGCCTGCCCCTGCTCAAAGGTGGGTCAAGGGAGAAAGCATAGGTAGGGTCAAGGTTCTCCTCCAAGGAAGTGAGAAGAAATGGGGACAAGAACTCAGGTGGAAGCGTTAGCCCACATCAGCAGTCGTCAAGGTGCGGGACCCAGGCCAGGAACATCCAGAGCAGTGGGAACTTGTTAGAAATGAAGATTCAGAGTCAGAAATTCTGCAGGTGGGCTCAACGCTGTGTTTTGCCCAGGGTTCCATGATTTCGCAGCCGGCTAAATGTGAGAACCCCTGGCCTCGGTACTGAGGAAGGATCGATTAACTTGGAGCCTGGTGACCGGCGAAAGAAGCAGAGTGGAGCCGACAGAAGAGTGAACGTAGAGACCTGGGACGTCCTGTCCCAGCTCTGATGGGGAATTCACGGTGTTGACCTGGAGGAATTTGATTCAGCTGGCCCATGAAAAATTGTTCTCCCAACCTCTGCCTTCCTACTCCATGTCGTGATGAGAAGTGAGAGAAGCCTTCGGAGACGCTACAATATTATCTGGATATAATTTATGTTTAAATTACGTGTTTACAGCTATTTAGAATCAAACTGACAAAAAACACCTTTCAGGTCTTTTACAAGGACACTGCATTCATACACACCCAATACATACTCACGTGGGGCACCTGGGTGGCTCAGTTGGTTAAACGTCCAACTTTGGCTTGGGTCGTGATCTCACATTTCGTGAGTTTGAGCCCTGTGTCGGGCTTTCCGCTGTCGGCACAGAGCCCGCTTCGGTTCCTCTGTCTCCCTCTGACTCTGCCCCTCCTCTGCTCACACACTCTCTCTCTCAAAAATAGGTAAACATCATAAAAATCAATCAATCAATCAATCAATCAATGTTTATGAAAAGAATGAGTGGATGTAATGAATCAATAAATCAACAGACGAATGAGAAGCTGGACGCTATGTCATGGCGCAAGGGTTTTCCCTCCAATGTTGCAGACGGGAGACAGGTGTTGGTGACAGTTATACATGGAGAGGCAGCGAGGAGAGCAGGTGACTAGTTGAGGGCTGTGGCCCGCAGAAGTGGATGGGCTGTGCCACCATTTCTGGACAGAGAGCACTGGAAGATGAACAAAGTGGACGGGGAGGGGGATGTTGCCTTCAATCCAGAAAATGCTGACTTGAGAGTTCCTAGGGGAAGCATCAAGGCAGTGGTGGGATCTCCAAATCCAGAGCTGAGAGGAGGGGCCTCGCTGGAGGTACACATCTGTGTGTCATGTGACTGTAGGTGATAAATGACACCACGAGGCTGGAGGGCATCACTTTTGTGGCAAGACTGCAGAGTGAGAAGAGAAAGCATGAGGAGGAACTGGCCCTGAGCAGGGCCCGCATTGACTGGGGGCAGAAAAGGCTAAGCCTGGACAGAAAGAAGAAGAGAGAGGACCAAGAGGGAGGCAGAAGGCCAAGGCCATTTGGCAGTCTTTGAAAGCAAGTGTGGTTCCGATGTCTTCCTTTCCAAGACTGCTCTGACCACTCTGCTGACCGTCATAACACCCTGGTCAGAGCTCCAGGTGGCCCTGACTCTGCTCCAAGCCCTTCACTGTCTTTCTCCTCCTGATAAGCGATGCTATTTTTTTTTTTTTTTGGTCATTTTCTCATCACTAGGATATAAATTCCATGAGGTAGGAGGACTTCGTCTTTTTAAAAAATCAACATATTCTCAGTACCTAGAAAGAAAAGTGCTGGGGCAGAGTAGGCATCGGTTGAGTGAATGAATGGGTGCGTGAATGAGGCCACAAGCCAACCTGAATGGGTCTAGCAGTGAGTAATAAATGAGGAGACAGAGACGGAGAGACAGAAAGCATAGATGCCCTGAGAGACGTTTGGCCGTGGGAACAGGAAAACCAAGAGAGGTAAATGGAGGGTTTGGGAGTGCTTGGGGGGGGGGGGCACTCCTGGTTGCAATTTGTTTAGGGTTGCATGTGAGAGTGTTCCAAAGCCAAAGTTGAGAGGAAGAAGTTTGAGTCGGGGGAGAGAAAGGATAATTATTAAGGTATTGTTTCTGAGAAGGTGTAGGGGACTGGGCTTGAAGCTGGAGGGGAGGCCTGAGTGGGTGGAGGGGGGTCCACAGATGGACAGACGCAGGTAAGCCCATTGGTTTTTTTTGTTTGTTTGTCTTTTATTATTTGTTTATTTTTGAGAGAGGGAGAGAGAGTGCCAGTGGGGGAGGGGCAGAGCGAGAGGGAGACACAGAATCTAAAGCTCCAGGCTGCAAGCTGTCAATAGAGACCCCAAAGGGGCTCAAACTTACAAACTGTGAGATCATGACCTGAGCTGAAATCAAAAGTCAGATGCTTAACCAACTGAGCCACCCAGGCGCCCCAGGAAAGCCTAATGTTGTAGATGAGGAAGACATCAATGTTTCCTTCCAGGGGCTTCTGTGTTCTTGCTGATCAGGAGAGAGTGTTGCACTCAGGAGCCAGTGGAGAGGGGGTTCAGTGGGCTACTGCACATGGTTTGCACAGCCCCTGAGAGGAAAGTAACTTCCCGGCTGTGGGAGACCCTGTGAGCGTGACGTTCTCACATAAGTGGCCCGTCCATGTGTACCAATGACCCGTGGGATTTTGCAGACGATAAAGACCCAATAGCTCTCAGGCCTCGTCTTCAGAAAAGTGTTCAGAAGGCTCAGTACACACCGATCATGCACGATACCCTGTGATATCTCACAGCATCCCGGTGTCATCTCTCTCCCAACCTGTGTTCCCCAGCTGGCAGCCACTTGTCTTCTGACCCAGCGGGGCCACCTCTGGACTGCCCTGCGTTTGCCAAGGTTGGTGCCCCCGGGGGTCCTTCCAATTTCGTTCCTCCTGCTCTCTGTGTCTCTGGCATTGACAATAGTACTCCCTAAAGGCTGGGACCAGGTCCTTCCTTCCTAGGCACAAGAAGTGTGACCACCTAGACCAGTGAGCAGACCCCTGGTACAGCTCACCCAGCGTTGGTGTGGTGTGGGGTCATTCCAGTCCGTGAAAGATTAAGTACGTTATTTTGGGAAATGAAGAATTATGATGGGGAGACATTGAAGAAATATAAAAGGAGTGAAAGCAGGGAAGGAAATAGGATGGGGGATAATGTGCCAGATGAAGAAGTGAGGATCAGGAACAGGATTGGCCTTACCAGTGCGAAGGATGGCATTTTGAATAGCATTGGGTCCTAACCCCCTAACCCACCTCAGAAGGTGACCTTACTTGGAAATAGAAGTTTTACAGAAGTAATCAAGTTAAAATGAGGTCATGAGGGTGGGTCCTGACCCGAAAGGGCTGACGTCTTTGTAAGAAGAGGAAATTTGGACACAGGCACATTCAGGGCCACGTGAAGATGCGGGGAGAGACTTCCCTCTACAAGCCGAGGAGAGACGGCTGGCATGGACCCTTCCTTCACAGTCCTCAGAAGCAATCCACCCACCCTGCCCACATCTGGGGTCTAGACTTTTAGTTTCCTGAACTGTAAGACAAGAAATTTCTGTTGCTTAAGCCCCCAGGCTGTGGTACTTTGTCACAGTGACCCTAGCAAATGAATACAGATGGGGTGAAGGCTGGGGAGAGGGCCATCGGGGATATGGTGAACACTAACAAAAATGTAGGCTCCCTTCCCCTCATCTCTCAGGGGACACTTTGACAGAGTTGAATAATATTAGCAAGATTCAAATATGGTGCTTTGTCCCGGGCCTGAGATGTGAGGAAGGAAGTCTGCTTGGAGGTCAGAAGGCTGGTCCTTGGTTCTGCAGGAGGTGACTCCGGAAGAGGAATCACTTCTAAGGATCTGGAAGGCTCAACATCATAAGGAATTGCCTTGTTTGTGAAAAGCCACAGCAGCCCCAGTCCTGATGGTTAAAATGCCTTCCACTGAGACGGAAGGTGAGTGCATGGTCACAACGAAAGCGTGACGGTGACAGCAAACACCTCTGCTCAACATGCACGAAATGTCAGGGCCTGGCATGGATAATTTCACTTACTCGTTGTCCGCAGCCTTTGGAATTAAGGAAATTGTCTTCGTGTTAATTGTCTTCGGGCTAGAGGCCCGAGAAGTTGTCCGAGGCCTCAAAGACACGGGGCAGTGCACACAGGATTGGAACACAAGCTTCTCTGGCTCTAAGCCTGTGTTTGTAGCTAACGGGGACCCAGCCATTGGTGGGGGGACCGCCCATGGGAGCACCACTGAGAGCAAGCAGCCTTGGCTAAGGTTTGCATCTGATGCCAGGATGCAATAGTGACAGCCTCTCTGAGCAACACGTGTCACTGTAATAATGCACAAAGGATGGATCCAGAGAAGTGCGTGCGTGTGTGTGTGTGTGTGTGTGTGTGTCAGGACGAGGCGTCAGGTAGGAAGACAGAAGTAAGATCCTACACAAGAAAACTGGAGGAACCGGATGGCAGTAAGGCTGGGTGATAACAGAAATAAGAGCATGGGCAGCTGGTTGAGAGAGAAGCCTGGTTCCAGAGGCTGGGAATTGAAGTCTGGACCCAAAAGGAGCTTCTGAGACTCCCTTCCGTGAGAGACCATGACGTGGTGACGTTCCAGAATGGTGTGATCCAGGGTGAACCTTTCATAATCCGAGGCTCTGTGACCATGTTGAGGAGGTCAAAAAGTGCTTTCTGTTTTGGCGGTTGTTGTTGTGTTAGTGATGCGTTGCCTAAGAGTTCCGTGGGAAGTGCAGGCCTGTTGCTGGAGGGTGAGGACCATTTGGACAGAGGACAGACAGAAAGCAGAACTCCTCACCTCCGGGGATGCTCCCCTTTCTTTGTCAGGAGACATTAGACCAAAAAGAACTAAAGGAGTTAAGCTGAAGCTCCAGCTGGTGGAACTTTTGTTAAGGGGCTACGTACTGTCCTACTCAAAACGCTTGTCACTGGGCCCAGAGGTCCTGGGACTTGGGGATCCACAGAGTTGCCCTATTCCTGCCCTCTGGCCGCGGAGAAAGGAAGGAGAGTACGGTGTTCTCTGTCATCCTGTCCCAAAGCACAACCCGAGCTGTATTCCACTCTGAATCGTGGCCCTGCGGAGGCCCTGCGGAGGGAGGCCTTTCACAAAGTATTGGGTAACCAGTAATTACTGCAAAGTACTGGCTTTTCTCTAAACAGCTTTCACCGTGAAAAGAACCAGGTGCCCAAGGCTATTTTGTACTGCACAAATGAGGAAGTTCTAGAAGTCTCTTAATTTGACTAATTTATTTCTTCTTGAAGTAAGGCGCGGATGTCCAGCCTTACCTGAATTCTCTCTTCAGCCTTGTGGGCTTCTCATTAGCTCACGGAGGAGGCTAGTTCTCCTCAGCCTTGTAAGGCTGACCTTACAAGCTGCTGGTTGGATGCCCACCTCTCAGGTAGCCCCCACCCCACCGCCATCCCAGCTTCCTTAGTGCTAGAAGTTCACTCATTCATTCGCTGATTCCATCACAAATATCCACGGGGTAGATTCACTGCTCTCTGGTGCTCCAGTAAGTACTTTGTGCTTAAAGACCCCAAAATAGAAGGTGCAGTTCCTGTTTTAATCAAGGACCTTGAGTCTCTGCTTTGTCCTTACTAACTTCTTACCTGGGGCATCACTGGTCTTCTCTGGATGACGGGAGGGTGAGAAGGTTGTCCCGGGGCTATCAAAAGAATAATTAGAGTAAGAAAATTCATGGGGAATTTGCAAAGACTAAATCAATTGTACGAATTCAAGTTTAGGCTACTATTGTATATGTTTTTTTTTTCAAGATAAAAAAAATAATACCTTGGGAGGGGAACATGTCTGTTAAGAGCCCCAGAAAGCAGAGATGGGAGAATGACAAACTCTTTTGTATGACCAAGTAGAAGTTACACACAGAGTCTGGACAAGGTAGGGCAGGCTGATGAGATTGTGATGTGTCTTTACTTTCTGCTGAACTTAAATCAGCTCGGTGAGGTGAAGTGATTACATTCTGCTAAGCAGAATGGTAAAAGAAATGGCATTTATTTGTAAAACAACCTTGTAAGGGAAATATGGGGGGGGGGGATCCTTAGGATGAGCAGGTTATTAACGTTGGCCTTCAGTAATTTGCGGGGGATTCCGTAGCAACTTCCAGCTCAAGAGTGAGGGCCAGCATCAGGAAAGCCACGTTTACGAACTTCACAATTTTCCTAAGGTCCTGGCCCCTCCATGGACCTTCTTACTAATGCTCCCAGAAACCACATCAGACTGGTTTCACAAGGACAGTTACAAATTTCATCCATCATGGAGACTTAGAGGCAGGCAATTTATTGCGTTCAATTCAAAGGTTGTGAAAAAATCCTTCAGATTTGGGTACCTTCCATGTCTTTTAAATAAGTTGAACATATCCTTTGGTTCTAAGGAAAACAGCTTGTAAAATGTTTGGGAGCTCTGGGGACATCAAACAGCTCTTGGAGGAGTGCATTTTAATGGTTTACTTGTAAAAGAATCAGTAAAAGAAGCAAAAACACATGGTTTAAATTCCTCTCAATAATACGAGGTATTTTTGTAGGCGTCTTTTCTTTTTCCTGAGGGTTTCAACACATCTTTGAGTGCTTATCCCCCAAATACTCAAAATAGCCCTCAGATATACTGATATAGACAAAGAGATGGCTGTACTGTAACATTGCCTTTGTGTTGGCCCTGGGTACTGGGTAGGAGACTTTGGGTTCATCAAGAAATGGGGTGGGGTGGGGGAAGGGACAAGAGTGTCTGCGGAGTCATAAGTAATTAGGTACAGAGGCAGCTACGTCAGGGGTTCAAGGCTCAAAAGCTTACAAACTCCAAGCAGGTAACATTAAGGCTTGGACTGCATCTTGAGAATTAAGAAGGGAGGGTTGTGTGGGGCGAGAAGCGGATAAACTACAGAGCTCTTGCTTGCCAATGCCTTCAAATTCACCTGAAACTACATGCTGGCTAAAGAGAGCAGGTCTGTGGGCAGTACCTGCCAGCCGACTTATGCCCAGCTTCGGACTCCCTTCCTTGGCTGTATGTTAGAACAAGAGAGGGACAGCGGCTTCCCACAAGTCAACAGGTAGAAAGTGGTGGTACCCAATACAAGTCCTGGGTCCCTTGCATCGTGTTATATCTGGGTGCACAAGCAGGTAGGAGGCGGAAGAACGCGGGTGAGGATAGGCCGGGGTCAAGTTCCCGTGACCTTGGGCCAAAGACATCACCTCATCTGTGTGAGATTTCTCAACTGCAAGACAGAGGTAATGGTGATTATTTCGTGGACTTGTGAGGATGGACTATTAAGACGGCACGAACCAGGGGCGCCTGGGTGGCTCAGTCGGTTAAGCGTCCGACTTCAGCTCAGGTCACGATCTCACGGTCCGTGAGTTCGAGCCCCGCATCGGGCTCTGGGCTGATGGCTCAGAGCCTGGAGACTGCTTCTGATTCTGTGTCTCCCTCTCTCTCTGACCCTCCCCCGTTCATGCTCTGTCTCACTCTGTCTCAAAAATAAATAAAAATGTTTAAAAAAAAAAAAAAGATGGCACGAACCATTACTGCAACAGTCGAGTTTTCCTCTCAGACATTACGTTAACAAGTGGTTATTGAGTGCCTTCTGGGTGGCCTGCACTGGGGATAGGGTGGCGAGTCAAAGCAGACACAGTGTCTTCCCTTTTACAGCTCAGAGTCCAGCGGGAGGGACTGGCATTACGGAGGGGACCCCACAAGCAAGCGTGGCCAGAGATAGTGAGGCTGTGTGTGGGACAGTCAGAGGCTCAGACTCATGGAGAACTGAGGAGCAAGGCAGGGCGAGCACAGACACGGAAGAAAGGGGCAAAGTCACAGGGAACTAAGGCTGTAGTCAGAGCTCCACTAAGTTCTGATCCCATGACTTTGACCCGGGAGAAACTTCAGGAGGCTTTGGGCTGCCCTGCCTCTGTTCTTAGCTCCTTCATCCTATGCTTCTGCGCCCCCCCCTCCCCAGGCCTCCCCCGCTGCTCTGCTCACAGGATCCCGTCCCATTTCGTAGCACTCCTGGGGACTCATCTCAGAGCCCTCTTCTCTGGCTCAGCTGTGAGCACTTGTCCAGATTTCACTTTTCCCTCTCTGACTCCACCTGCCACTTCACAGACCCGGCCTGTGCCTTGTCTGTCCCAGTCCTTGTTGCTGATACCACATCCCGGGCATCACCTGTGATTCTGTCCCTGCCCTTCTCTTCCCTGGGAAATGATACCCAGAAGCCCGATGCTCATTTGGGCAAGATCCTTGTTTGCGTGCAACGGAAGCTGACTCTGGCTGATGATATTAAGGAAAGGGGTTTGTTGAAAGGCTGTTGGGCAATTCAGAGGACCCCTGAGAGGGCCGTGGAATAGTCCAGATAATTGGTCAAGCACAAGGGAAGCTAAGCCATAGGCAGGATGATGGCCCACATCACACCCAGAGCTGGTCTAGTGCGATCCTTGTGGCCACACCTGCTCCATCTAGAGACCGCACCTGCCCCTCAGTTTCAGCAGCACTGACCACGCTCACAGGGGCTGAACGCTTTGCTGTTGCCCCCAGGACCGCAGCCTCATGGCACTGAGGCAAGTCAGGAAAAGGATGGCTTGCTTGTCAAGCCCACGGGAAAGCAGAGGCTTCTTCTTTCAGAACAGGAAGCAGATGCTGTGAGACTGGCTGAGTCCTAGCTCCGAAAGCACAGAGAAGAGACAACTCAGGTGTCTCTTTCTGGCCAGATTCTGAGTCGGTTCTAGAATGGAAGGTCTTGGAGATCGACTAGGTGATAAAGAGTGAGCCGGAGGGGGAAGGGGAATGATGCCCATCTTCCAGCTCGGATCACGCAGTGATGCAGGTAGCACTTGCCAAGATGGACAGACGGGAAGCAGCTCGAGGCAGTCATGGGCAAAACAGACACGAGATACCTGTGGGGTGATAAATGCATTGTGGAATTTGCACCATACTTGGTACCTGATAGATGCTTGATAAATACTTGCCAAATGAATACATTGACCTGAAGACCGTAGAGAAGATGGGGACTGGAGCTAGTAGGCATGGGCTCATGCAGGAGAGAGACAGAAGAGGTTTCCTCTCTGCCAACCCCAGCAGCACAAATGGCCCTCTTTCAGGCAGACTGCTCTACAGAGTTCATGCTAATGTGTCCCTCTGGGGACCCTGGGCTCTTCTCAAGAGCTCCCAGCACCAAGTGTCGCCGTCCCTTTGTAGTGACAAGATCCTGGAGCCTTGGTCCTTTCTCCTTCGGTCATCGCTTTCCTGGTACTCTTCCTACTGCTGCTTCTTGAATTTTCCATGGGGTTCCACTCATGCCAGAAAAGAGGGAGCTTGAGTCGGCTTTTGGGAGAGAGCAGGTTTCTTTGAAGTTTCCTGCCCTATTTTAAAAAACTATGCAAATGTGTTTTATTCTACTCTGTGAGATGTTTGTTTTAATGTAAAGGGCTAAGAATTTAATTTTTTTTTTTAACCACTGAAGAACACTGACATTCCTGAATCGCATGTGTTCTGCAGCTTTAAATACTGTGACGTTGCTCTGACCCTGCTACAGTGTGAGAGGAGTCGTCGGCATCGCCCCGTTAACCCTCCTGTGCCCTGCGGAGGGGACAGCTCCTCAGTCTCCCGTTTTCATCTTCCATGATGCCTCATACCCATGGCGGTCCGAGCGGACTTATATTTATGAGGGTGTTGAATTTAGACAAGGCCAAAGAGGCAGGTCTATGTGGCCACAACTGTCTTAAGTTAAAGGGATCTTAGTGGTTTCCTTATCTAAGGAATAGAAGACACGTGCACAGTGGGTCTCCTGCGCCCAAAGCAGATGGGCTTCTGTCACTATCACAGACACCGTCCCTTAGAGCCTTAGGGCCCTTCCCAACACAGAATTCTAGGGAGCTGTGGCCACATGCACAGAATGGGCATGGGAATTAAAACCTACCTGTTATCCTTCAGATGGTCGAACTCTCACCAATTTACTGGAGGGATATTGAGGCTGAGGGAGGCTGGGGTTTACAAGGGCTTCTTGAAGCAGGCCTGGACCAGAGCCTGGTCTCCTGAAGTCTGATTTAATCTGCTCTGAACTCTACACCTCAAGGAAGGGGCATGACTCGGGGCAGGGATGAGTCTTCCCTCCCTGTCCACCCTCTTAAAGGGCTTCGATACAGTCCTCTCTTTAAAATTCAAGTTGAAATGAGAGGGGCGCCAGGTGGTTCAGTCAGTTAAGCATCCGACTCTTGATTTCAGCTCAGGTCATGATCTTGTGGTTCATGAGTTCGAGCCCTGTGATGGGCTCTGTGCTGGCAGGGCAGAGCCTGCTTGGGGTTCTCTCTCTCCCTTTCTTTCTGCCCCTCCCCGCCCTCAAAAATAAGTAAGTAAACATTAAAAAAATTTAAAAAAATCAAATTCAACTTGAAATGATTACAATCTTTCACTGAAATGCTCAAGGCATGCAAGAAACAGTGGTAAATTACCTAATGAGCTGAAAGAATAATATTCTGTTTGTTAAGAGAAAGGAGACGGGACGTCATGCTACCTTATAATAACAGAGAATATTCATCGGGACCTTATCCTTCTTCATAGAAAGTGAAATTGAGACAAGTTCCCACAGTTTGGACTTGGCGGGGGGGGGCAACAGGGAATAGTGCGAAGAACCTTGACTTTGGAGAAAGTCATAGCTGGTTGCATCCCTGCTCCAGCACTGAGAGGCTTAGTGACCTCGGACAAGTTACCTAGCCTCTCTGAACTCAGTCTTTATCATCTGCAAAAAGGGAATAATCTTTACCTCAGAGAAATGGTGTGATCATTAAATGAAATCCTATTGGAAATGTCTGGGGATTCAAACGTCTGACTAAAAAGAGTCTGTGGTTGTCTCATTCCTTTTTTCCAGAGACCCTGTTTTTCTAGAACAATGGGGCTTGGGTCTAAATGCACCTGTGCATTCCAGATCATTCAGCGGGCTGTCCCTGGGCACTCATAAACTACAGTAAAGAGTCTACACATGCTAGAGATACTGGAGTAACACAAAAGTTGCTGACTGAAATAGGTCAGCGAGAGGAAAATGATACGAAACAAACGTGCAAAGAATGGAAACCGAGAGTAGGTCAACTCGGAAATAAAGGCGGAATGTAGTGTGGAGGAGGAGAGGGTTAGGCGGCCACGGAGGGCTCTGGCTGCCGACTTCCACCTACGGAAGGCCAGCAGCTGTTCTCTGCAGAGCCCGCCACGTTCTCCAGGCTCTGTTAAGGTGACGAGCCACTTCTTGGTCTTTTGTATGTCCACAGTGAGGGGCAAAGTGAGGGGCACCGGAATGCGGCCTCAGGGACCTGGCCATGTGGCCAAGGGCGAAACGGCAGCTGAGACCGTGCTTGCGGGCTACCTTCGGGGCCAGAGGGCCACCTGCCGGGGGGTCGGGCCTCCTCATAGGAACGAGAACAGGAGCATCCCTCAGGAAGCACGCCTTTTTCTGCTGCCCACGTTTTCTTTTGTGGGTTTAACAAAATTTTCAGTGAAAACGTTAGCCATAGCTATGGAACAAACCAAACAAAAGAAAGGGTCTGCTATCAAAAAAATGAAAGACGGGTCCCGCACGCAAGGGAGAGAAGTGACAGGGTCGCACGAGGATTCCAAGGAGAAGAAAGATTCGGGATGCAAGTTCCAGTTTCTCTCCTGCATCTACTCCCCACACCCCTCTAGCTACATATGCAAGTATGTATATACTTACGTGTGTGTGTGTACTTTAGTTCATTGTCTTTTCTATTATTTTATCCAGAAGTATTAACCAGAGAATATGCAGGGAGCCACCGGCAAAGATTCTGTCGCTGTTATCCTAGTAGCAAAATATCTGCAAGCAAGAACAAGTCATACACTTAATAATAAGTAACCTGGCATGAATAGTGGCAGTCACAGGAGTCTGATGAACTATACTACATATTAATTAAAATAACAATTTGAGTACATATAATCCCATGTGTGCGTCTGCATCCGCAGCCCTACCTATACGTTCATTTGCTTTTGTTTCTAATCCACCTAAATCGGAAAACACACATGGATTTTATCTCTATATTGTCGTTCCAGTGGGGATTTTTATTTATTTTTCAAAATTTCCAAATTTCCAACAAAGAGTGCATTCAAAACGAAAATAGCTTACTCTAATTGTAAATGTAATAAACACTCTGAAATCTCAAGGAATTCAAACACTCGAAATAAGTGGAATCACTTGCAATTTCAGTACATGTTAGTGGGATTTTGTTCATCTCTCCAGTTTCCTTTTGTTGCTCCTATATGTATATGAATGAGATGTACTTATACATGCAAACCCATACATATACCTACTATGAGGAGTTCAGGATTTCCAGGGTTTTTCAGTTTTTTTTTAAAAAATTTATCTCACCTGTTGAAAGATTCCGGCTATTATCCTCTGAATAAGTGTAGATGTTATTCATTGTTTTAATGAGCTGGTTGGCATTGCATCCTATGGAATGCATTATTCACATGTATTTATTTGTCCAAGCTTCTAATTTGCTAGAAGGAGAATAATATGTTAAAAGAGACGGAGATTTTAAGGCCTTTTTTTTTTTGTATATTTCAGGTTACTTCCCAGAAAGATTATACCAACTTACACTTCTATCAGGGTTCAGGGTTGTCTCCATATACCTTCATGTAAACTTTTGTTAATTTAGCTATTGAAAATATTGTCTCTTTGGTCTTAATTTGTACTCAGAGGAAACTGTCAGGCCAAAGCCTGAAAATGAAGGAACAGTGGAGACTCTTCTGAAAAGGGAAAACGTTATTAATGCAAACGACCAGCATTTCAAGCTTTCGTGTGTACACAATTCACTTCCAAATGTCCACAACAAGGAGTAGAGAGTTGAAATATCATAGTTTGAGAGTATATAAGAAACAGATTTTGTGGTGTCATCCAATTCCAGTGGAGAGTCATGCTTTATCTCTCATCTCTTTATTTTACTTTATTTTTTATTTTTTTGCCAGCTGGAAATAAGCTGCAACTATTCAATTAGAATAAATTTTTGGCACTATTTTTGTCTTTTCATTATGCATGCCCCAAGTATTTACTTCTGACTACAGACTTGCTTTGTAAACATCACTCTTATCTTTGTATCCTCACACACATGTTGATTTTGCAATCGCAACTAGAAAATGTTTTGCTTTTTTTGCTTTCACAAAAACGCACTGAGATAGTCAAACTCAGTGCAGGTCCAAGGGGTATACAGATAAATGGTGTGCAAGTGGTGTGTATGTGTGTGTCCATGTGTGTACTTGGGTTGGGGACACGGGGAAGGACAAGGCCAAAAAGGAAATCTGGGAAGTTCACCGATCCCTCTGCAACTGCATCCCATTGCCAGGACTCAGATTTGCAGTGTGGCCATCGTAGTCCCGGGGAGCTGATTGATGCTATAGCATTCCCGTGGGGGTTAGCAGATGTTATTCATCAAAAGTTAGAGTTTGGGAAAGTCAGTGCCCTGCACACCCAAAGCCCTGAGCCAGAGGTGGGAGGGACCTGGATTTTCCCACCTTCGGATTCCCAGCCCGTGTTCTCTCCCTCCCAAGCTGCTGCCTTACCCTTTAGAAGTCCCAATCCCTCTTCCTCCTGTGCCCCATACCTGAGACGCTAATGGAATTTAGAGGTACGAACCAGGAAAGGTGGGTCTGGCCCTTTCCTGAGTCCTACTCTGGGGCCTCCCAATGATTTGTGCTCCTGGGTCCATGCAACTGTTGGACCACAGCCCTCTGGTCATAATCCCCCTGCGCGTCTCATCTGCCAGGAGCCCGCAGGAGCACGGGGGTTACTGTGCATGGGCATTCTGGGCAGGGAGGCTCTCTGCCCTGATGCTGATCCCACCCACCCATCTGCAGGATCTGGTTTTCTTTGTCTCCCTGCAGCAAGCCCCCCACCATGCTTATCACTATGGCAGGTTAATGAGATCTGAGCACGGAAAGGATGACCAAAAGGCCCAGGCCAGGCACGCAGACCCTGCACATAATCTGCTCTTTGGAGACCGTTTTAGTGGAAGATGTCAGTCACATAATCACTCCCTTTATTGTGGCCCAACTCAGTTGAGTAGTATCTGTGAAAGGATCTTGCACAGATTCCTGATTTTCATCTCAGCAGCCAGCTGGCATAAGATATCACTTGACCAAGCAGCAAAAGTTGGCATGTTCTCAGTGGCCTTGACTCCCACCCAGAAATCTTATCTCTGATAAAATGGCTCCCCAGGTCAGCCCCAAATTCTTCTTTTGCTGGGGGAATAGCTTGTAGAAGAGTTTAACAGGAAATGCCATAGGCACACTTTGTTCTGTTCTCAGTAGGCATGTCAAAGTGCCCTTCTCTCAGAGTGCCTTAGAGAAGGTTGTTACTTCAAATCCCTCAGAGACTTGGACCCTGAAACAAATGTGTCCTGAAATCCATCAGCGTCCCCGTTTTTCACCTCCCTTGCCTGTTTCTCTGCCTCAGGACTGCTCAAGGATTCCTTGGCCTTGCTGACTTTTTCATGCAAACCACAGGCAGAACCTTATGCCAGCTGGTTCCTTCTGAAGTTACCCAAAAGGGCTCAAAATTCTTCTTAGGACACCCTATCCTCCCTCCTTGTTGTGGCTCTCACTTTCCACACTTTCCACCAAAAGGGGCCTGTGTGGAAGTCCACCTAGGACTATCTAGGTCTAAGTTCTGTCCTTGAAGACAGATTGGCCTAGATAACACACTGCCATAGAGATATACTGCATGATATCCCAACCACTCAAAGGATATCTTTAGTTCAGGTGTAACTAAAACAAAGACACTCTAGTTATTTGTTTTAGGATGTAATTATCTCATTTTTCATTCTCATCATAAGTTCCTTATGTTATGTCACATTGGGTGATGTGGTCGACAGAATAACGCCCCCACAGATGTCCTAATCCTTGGAAACTTCATGTGTTATCTTCATGGAAAAAAAGACTTTGCAGATGTGATTAAGGATTGTGAGATGGGGAAATTATTTGGTTTACCCAAGTGGGCCCAATGTCATCGCATGGGCCCTAAAATGGAAGAACTTCCTAGCTGTGGTCACAGAAAGAGATGTGATGAAGGGAGTAGGGTCAGGGGAATAGGGTCAAAGGTGAAATGTTATCAGCTTTGAAGATAGAGGAAGGGGCCACCAGCCAAGGACATTCTCTAGAAGCTGGAAACTGGATCCAAGAAAGGAAGTAGATCTTTCCCTAGAGCCTCAAGAAGGAATGTACTCTGTTGACGCCTTGATGATTTTAGCTCAGGGAGACCCATGTCAGACTTCCAATCTGCAGAACTATAAGATAACCAATTTGTGTTGTTTGAAGCCGCTGAGTTTGGTGATTGGTGATGGCGGCCACGGAAAGCCAGTGCAGGTGAGGTGGGGTCAAATATCATTCCTTAGGTTCAGGCTGGTCTCCCATGTGCTCTGTTTACCAATGGCTTGGTGGAAACAGTCTCTCTTCTTGCTGCCGAATCGTGCTCCTTCTCATCTATTTCCTTTTTGGATTTTAACTTTCATGGCATGCAGTTATCTTTCAGGTTTCCTCTACCCCCAAGGCAGCTTAGCGGCTTTTTTGAAATGACATATCTCCAATGAAGAGACACCCTTTCTTGCTTTTCTCAGCTGATTAGGCAACAGGAATATGATATGGGTTGTATTAAAATTCTTCTTAATTTATTCTCGCCAAGACTTCAAAGCTCCTTTCACTTGGAAGAAATGGAACAAGAAGGGAATATAATTCCAGAATCACGAACTAAGGAGCTGGTTAACCAGGCATTGTTAAAGAGATACATTAGCTAATATTGAAAAAAATTCACACTGCTACTCACCCTTGTGCACCGTTTTCTCCCAGTACCTTCGTTTTTGCTGCTCTGGAGGCTAACTGGGCTTTTAGAAAAGCATCCAGTTCCCTTCAGTGTACATTTCAAATATACCACCTAACTTGAAATTGAGGCATACAATCCTATAGATACCCTCTCAAATGAGAAAATCCAGTTGTTTTCCTAAGGCGCTGTTTGTAATAGATGAACAGAAAAATAGAAATTTCTTGTGCACAGGGGTGTCTGGGTGGCTCAGTCGGTCAAGTGTCCGACTTTGGCTCAGGTTATGATCTTACGTTCATGGCATTGAGCTCTGAGCTGTCAGCACAGTTCTGCCTGCTTCTAGTTCTGTGTCTCCCTCTCTCTCTCTGCCCCTACCCGACTCACACTCTGTCTCTCTCTCTCTCTCAAAAATAAATAAACATTAAAAAAGGAAAAAAAAAAAAAAAGAAACTTCATGTGCACAGATTCCCTGCAGAGCCTCTCCAGAAGGGAAAGCTGCATTTAATAAATGGACATAAATCCGCTTTCCAGAGAACCCGGGTGTTTAAGAGGATCTCTGGTTATAAGATGTGATTTGCACTTTCTAATGGAGTTCTCAGTCTAATCTCCTGCTCATTTGCAATTCACAGAGACCTGCTCTGTAGACAAATTCAGCAGGTTTCACCACTCATGAAACCAACGGCCAGCAAAGCCACCATGAACCTGCTTTCACCCCACAGGCTTTTGTGTTTGTTGACACCAGGTACCGGGAGTACCCAACTCCCTGCACCCGAGCCTAGGAACCACACTGGCAGCCAGCTTAGACCTCTATGGCTCCATGAATGCAAAAAGCCAGGCTTGTTGTCCCCAGGGCTGTGTGTGCCCTTGGAATAGCCCTTCCAGCTGTTCACTTTCGTGCTGCTGGCCCGATGCCTATCACCCACCCGTGTGGCAGTGTGCACACACGGGGGAAGAGTGTGCTGCCACAGATCGTACATTGACATTGAGGCCCCCCCCCCACGGTCGCTGGTGAGCCTGACACTGGCTTCAGACTTTACTGCCTGCCTGGGCCCCACCACGATGTGTATGTCTGTAACCCTACCACTACCTGAGTATCTGCAGCTGGCCCCTGCAGCTAAACGTGTGAACACCACTGGCTCCAAGGCCACGACTGATGCCTGCCCACTGGACCTGGAGGTGCTTCTGAGGACCCAACAGCCCTTGCAGCCCATGTGGACCACCCTGAATGCTCGCCAAGGTCCATAGCTGCCAGTCCAGAGAAATAAGGTGTGTATGCTGATTACATCAACCTCTCTACCTTGGAAGGCGCAAAGCATCATCCTGACCATGACTGACAAGTGTTCTAAGTATTGGTTTGCTTTTTCGGCCTGGAGAGTCTTGGTCATTATCACTGTCTGAGGGCTTAAACTCTTAAATCCACCTGCGTGTTATATCTCACATGACATAACCTCAGACAAGCGACCTGCTTCATGGTGCAGCGAGGGCTTTCCCATACCACACACCCAGAAGCCACCTGGCTGGCCAGCAGAGAAATAGCCTCTTACAAACACAGCTGAGACATCAGTTTGGACACAATGCATTGTGAGGGGGTACACGTTCCTCTGAAGTGTGGTATGTGTCATAAATCAACGACTGCTTTATGGTACCACGATCCAAAAGGAGAATACAGCAGTTGAAATCAGACAGACTTCCTTTGAAAAAGGAAAAGAAGCAACTATTTTCCTTATTGCCTATCATTATTTATTGTAAAGGCAAAGAACCGTGTGCAAGAAGAGACAAATATATTGAAGGACTGAAGGTGTAGGCATTTTCACATATATGAGGGTCGTTAATACATGATAATAATATTTAAGATCAATGGAAAGAAGTGAACTACCTAATATGATTGTATGGGAACTTCTAGCTAGAAACTTGGAAAAAAAAATAAAAGTTCCAGCTCTACCTTACATGCCATTCATAAGAATAAGTTCCAGATGTGTTACAGAGTTAAACAATAACAAAAAAAAAAAAACTAAAAAAAAAATAGAAGGGAGAATGTTTATGACTCAGAAGGAGGAAAGGCCTAAAATAAGAAATACATTCTGAACTCATAAAGATTGACAAATATGATGAAGTCAACATTCAAAACTGTAAAATCAAAAACTTTTTAAAAGGTCTAAAAAAGTAATAGACCTTACTTTAAAAAGTTAAGAAATAGAAACCAATAAGTATCACTAACATGCGTAATAGATGCAAGACAATATCCTCAATACACGAAGACTTTATTTTGTTCAGTAAAAGACAAACGTAAGTAGAAAAAGGGTCAAAATACTTGAGGAGGCTGCTCACAGTCAAGGAAATACAAATTGACCGATGGTCCATTTCTCACCTGGAAAAGTCCATTTAAAATGGCAACGATACTACTTGTTTAAAATCATGAAATTTTCAGAGTTCGATAAAGTTGGTGACAACAAGGTGACAGGTTTAGCGGGACCGCACGTGGACACAGCCGCTCTAAAGGGAACTTCACAGAAACTGCAATGAACTGAAAATGGACACACGCTTTGATTTGGAAATTCCACTTCTTGGTAGTTCTAGAAAAATAATTGCACGGGTTCCTGAAGGGGCAGGTGCAGAGACATATGGGGATGTTAATTGTAACATTATTTATAACAGCAAATCAAAACGAGAACCACCTAGACTCCACCAGGGCAGAAATGCAGGCGCTCAGACACGGGAGATAAACATGCAGTGGCATTAAAACATCTGCGAAACACATTACATAGTGACAGAAAGGTTACGACACAGTATGTGCAATGTGGTAAATTTATGTAAAATGAAAACAGGCACACATATTACATAAGCAGAGAGCCATGTATTGCTATAGATTAGTGTTGTCTAATAGGATGTGCTATGATCGAAATATCCTATGATTTTCATCGTGTAACATGGTGGCCACTAGCTACCCGTGGCTTAGACCGTGTGAAACGTGGCCACCGTGACTCTGGAGCTGAGCTTCAAATTTTATTTAATTTAAAATCACTTAAGTTTCTGGGGCGCCTGGGTGGCTCAGTCGGTTGAGCGGCCGACTTCGGCTCAGGTCGTGATCTCGCGGTCCGTGAGTTCGAGCCCCGCGTCGGGCTCTGTGCTGACAGCTCGGAGCCTGGAGCCTGTTTCCGATTCTGTGTCTCCCTCTCTCTGACCCTCCCCTGTTCATGCTCCGTCTCTCTCTGTCTCAAAAATAAATAAACGTTAAAAAAAAATTAAAAAAAAAAAATAAAATCACTTAAGTTTCAAATGCTGTTTGTGGTGGGGCACCTGGGTGGCTCAGTCGGTTAAGGGTCCGACTTCGGCTCAGATCATGATCTCACTGTTCTAGAGTTCGAGCTCCACGTCAGGCTCTTTGCTGACAGCTCAGAGCCTGGAGCCTGCTTTAGATTCTGTGTGTGTCTCTCTCTCTGCCCCTCTCCTGCTCACACTCTGTTTCTCTCTCTCTCTCTCTCTCTCTCTCAAATAAATAAACATAAAAAATTAAAAAAAAAAAGCTGTATGTGGCTAGTGGCTCCCTAGTGGACAACATGGCTGAAGGTTCACACATGCATAAATCATTGCTGGAGCACTGTATTCAGCAGGTGTCACATAAATGTATTCCTGTATTACTTGTGCCATTGGAAAAGTAATATTTAAATAGAAAAATAGAAGAGACACTTCAACAAAAGATGTATAAAATCTGTTTTAAAAAATAATTACAGGCCAAATCACATTTCTTTGGTAATAGGATGTCCCTGGAAACATGGGGGAGTGGCCAAACCGATCAACTCTTGCCTGGAGAAAGGCATAGCCAAAGAAGGTTGGTGCTGCCATCAGAGCTGGGGCCCCATTCTGGGTGGGTAGAGCCGGAAGGGCAATGACCTCTGAGGACTCACGGCTGAACTGGAAAGACCTACGTCAGCAGCCTAACAAAAGAGCGGGGATAGGGCTGAAACAGAAGGGTAAGAAGAGTTTGACGGGGTCAGGAACCCAAAACAACCGGGCTTGCTTGTGGGAGTCACTGGGTGGGGCGTATCAGTGCCAGCCTCTTGTCTCAAAATCCCACGGATGTCTCCCTCCAAGTTGGGTTGTGCTGGTCGAAGCACGCATGGTCACAGTGGAAACTCCCACAGTTGCACTTATTTGAACAAGTAGCATCCATCCTTTTCACCAACAGACCGTGTCCCGTTCCTGGATTATTGATGTGCACAGTGCAGATGGATGAAACATAGAATTGGAGCAGAAGAACAGGTCCCCTCCAGAGCCCCTATTGTCGTGCCCTGCAGACCGGGTCGGCGGAATCAGGCGGTTTGATTTAATGACGGGGAAATGCCTCACAGCTTCCCAAGTACTGCAGGGGAAAAGAAGGCCTGCCGAGGGGCTGTTTTATAGAGACCAACCATCCAGCTCTAAGTAGGAACAGACATGCGCTTGTTCATTCATTCCCAACTTCCTAAACATAATAAAAAGATCAGATTTAATGGGCTCAGCCCCGTAAATAACAACATCCCAAGTTCATCATTTTTCTCAAGAGCAGGATCCGGCCTCAGGGAATAAGCTTGAAAGCTGCGTATTCATCATCGGGATATTTTGTACGAGGTGCTAAGTGGTTTTCACTACCCTGCTACTGTATAGGAGAGTAAATAAGACAAAAATGGTAATGAGGAAAGGAGGCTGACTCAGAATGACGGAATGCTGCCTGTGGTAAGTGACAGTGCCCACCGATTCCTCAGCTCAGCTCCCCCCGCGTCCGCGGCCTGTGTGACCCCTGCACTGTGCTCGGGGGCACGGGGGAGACGAAGCCGCAGTGAAGAAAACCTGGGATGATGAGCAGGAGCCAGGGAAGAAACCAGAAGAAATTAAGAACCAGAATCCGAGTGGGGATGTGCTCAAATCAGGCCAAGTCAGGTAGGCAGTGGGAGTGAGGCACAGGCCATCAGGAGCAAGATGGCCCACAGCCATGGGGGAGGATACTCAGACAAAAGAAGATGGGGCCGGTGAGCAGCAGAGCCTGTCCAGGGAACAAGGTGACATGTGTGAGATGGGCCAACGGGACCTGGCCCATCTGGCGGGATCTAGGATCAGGTGCCTGACTTTTGGTTGTCATCCCCGGTTGCTCACACTGTGTCCTAGTTTAGTAGTAGGTACCACAGACTGAGGGGCTTAAACCACAGAAATGTATTGTCTCTCCGATCTGGAGGCCAGGGTTCTGAAAATAAAGCACTGGTAGAACTTTATGTTGTCTTAAAATGGGAAGACTGGAGGTTCATTTGCACCATTTACTAGCCATCTGATGTTAACAGGCAATGACCAGAACAGGGCACCTGGCCACATGGGGCAACTGTCCTAAATAGGGATGACCCTAACAAGGGACATCTACAACTTGTGAACATCAGCTCCCCCATCTGCAAAAGTGAATGCTTATAAAGGCTGCCTTGAGCCACGAAGTCAACCTAGTAGACTTTTGACGTTATCTCCCCAAAGTAGGACAGACCAGTCCTACTTGGTCAGCTTGGTCAGCTGCAACAAGGACTTCAGGCTGCTGCCCTTGAGCTGCTGTAATTCAATAGGAAAATAAGGAAATCACATGTGAACTGAACACTCTGGGAATTTTTGAATCCTGACTACACACAAGCCCGTGAGAACACTTCACAGCGTTTTACATCAATTCCCTGTACTAAAGAGGTCCATATGGACTCAGATTGTCTTGACCTTTGTTCATCTACTATTTCTTAAGTGGAGTTCTCGAAAAGCATGATGCTGACCCTTCACATGAAATGTGCCCAGCAGCTCAGATTGCTCAACAAAAATACAAAGGCACTTAGGACTCAACCGTTCTCCAAACAACTGCTTTCCTAACTTCAATGTGTGCAGTTGCTGAGTCTGTTTCCAATTATCCTGGGAAGCTGCAACCGTGGCCTCACCCTTTGCTCAGGACAGTGTTGGGCTGCCATGAAGAGAGAAATGCGGAGAATGGTCACCAAGAAAGGCCATTTCCATTTATGTGCCATCGGCATCTTTCTAAGTGTGCGTTTATGAAAAACAGGTTCCCAAGGGAACCATATTCTTTCAACATGCATTTATTGAGCATTTTGATGTTTTGGAAACTATTCAAGGCATTAGGGTAAGAAAGATGGAAGAAGACAAAGTTCTGTCTTTGTGAAGCTTACATTTTAGTGGAATAAACAAATGTCTACATCTCTTACCTCTACTTATACTTACCTCTGCATATCTCTATCTATCTATGTCTCCTCTCTACTGTCCTGTGTGTGCGCAATCTAATTACATGTAGCAATGGGTCTTCTGAAGTCAAATAAAGCAGGACTAGGGGATGAGTATAAGGTTGGAGTGAGGTTATTTATTTTTAAATAAGCGGTCCATGGATGGTCCTTCGGAGAAGGTGATGGTTGGACAAGGCTTTGAATGGAGTGGGCCAAGTACAGATTCGGAAAAACAAGCCTTCCGGATGAACGGAATGGTGAGGGACAAAGTGATGTGAGCTGGAGGAGTGTGGCAGAGGGCTCGGTGGGGCCATTAGCCGAGGCTCTTGTGCAAACTGCAGGATAATGCTGGATCGCCGCACCCCCACCCCACCCCGCGCCTACCCTCTCCCTCTTTCATGTGGAAAAGGTATTATTTGCTCAGGCGCTCAGAGCACATGCTTGGTCTCATCTTGCTGCTTCCTTATTCTTCCCATCTTTCCCACGTGCCTCACAGTAGCTAACTATTTGATCAGTTTGTTTGAAAATACTCCATTGAAGTACAATAAACAGACAGCAAAGAGCTCAGAGATGTACAGCTGGATGGCTTTTTGTGACTGCTACACCCAGATGGAGACACGAAAAATGACAGCGCCCCAGAAATCCTCACGTCCTCTGCCCTAACACTTCCTGGGGTAACGAATAACGTAATCGAGCTGGCCCATCGCTGTGCTTTATATAAATGGAATCATAAAGCATGTGCCCTTTTCTGTTGGGTTTCTTTCATTTACTTTAACATGACATTCGTCAGATTCATCCGTATCACTGTGTGCAGTCATTGCATATGGCGCTCTGTAGTGGGGCTATACCACGGTTTATAAATTTATTCTATTAGTAATGGGCATTGAACAGTTTCCAGATTTGGGGTATTATAAATAGCACTGCTATGAATGTCTTAGGATATAAAATTTGGTGAACATATGTATGTATTTTTGTTGCATATATGCCTAGAAGAGGAATTGCTCGTTGAACTGGTGCATGTTGGGATGGAGTAGACGTTACCAAAGAGTTTTTCGATATTGATTCGTTTAAAAATAGTATTTATTTTTAGGGTAATAAAAGTTGTGCATATTATTGTTGGGAATTTGGAAAACAGAGTAAAATAAAACAAAATGAAACTGCGTATTAGTTTTTATTTTTATAGTTTACGGAATTGGGAACATGCAATATATCCTCCTGTTTTCATTTTACATTTGTAGCATTTTCAGTGTAATTAAATGTTTTTCAAAAGCAAAAGTTTTAATGACAGCATCTGGCTGTGTCAAAGTACGTTTAGTTGTTTAAATTTAAAAAGTATTTTATTATGGTAAACAATGTTTCGATGAATATTAATACATGAATTTTATACCCGTTTCTGATTATTGTCCCTGAATGTATTTTGAGCAAAAATTTCTGAATAAAAGGACTTGACTACATTTGGCTCTTGCTTTATACTGCCCAGTTTTTCTCAGAAAACTGAAAACAGAACTCATTTACAGTTCCACCAGCATTTGGCTGATTAATTCCATTGATGACATAAGGATATACTATTTTATCAATTAACATTACATGATAGCAATTAAGATTAAGTGTTTATGTGTTAATTGGCCATTTGTGTCTTTGGTAATTTATCTTTTGCTCCTCTTCTGGGGGAATTCAAGTGTTTCTACTGATTTGGTAGTAACGTTATATTTTCGAATTATGAAACCGTATCTTTATTGTGTCCTCATCTTTTAACCTATATTTTGCAACTGCTTATATCCTGTGAAAGAAGGCTGATGTCCTATAGCCAGAAAGGGCTCGAGAGCTATAATTTACCTTCCTTGAAAGGAAACTGCGTATGTGTTTTGGATACACGTCTTTACCACTTAATGTCATTTCTATTTGTGGTGATCTGTCAATTGCTGATGATTTGTAATTGGATTGGCAGTTGGAAGCGTGACTCTGTTGTTCTTAAGCCTGTATAAATGAAAGAACTAGAAGTGACCTAAGGGACTGTCTCATCCAGTGTCCTCATGGGAAGATGGGAAAATTGAGGCACAGATAACATCAAAAGTTTGCTAAAGGTCATGAGCATAGATGGGTGTCACAGGATTACAACTCGAGTTTCCTTTCATCTAGCACCTCATGGCTCTTGAAAAACAATCAAACCTTCTCTCTCTGTAAATTTCTTTTCTGTTATGTGCACACAGATACACGCATTTCTCATTTTCTCCTGGAAATATGTTCAGTTTGTGTAGGGTACTGGCCTAGAGGTCCCTGAGAACCCCTGCTTAATGTCTGGCTCCTCTCTCCTTGGGCTCCAAGGCAGAGATCTCTGCCTCGGTCTGGCTTCCCAGATCACTGGGCAAATCACTATGGCAAACACACTTGTCCCTTTATATCTCCCCAAGGTCTCTTCTGCGACTGGTGCCTGAGGCTGCTTTCCTCCATGATTCCTGTCTGGTGCTCAGATCCACATATAGAGGTAGAGCCTAAATGAGCTCTTGGAGCCCTTCCAGAGCCTTGTGGGAAAGCTGGAGTATGACCAGTGCCAAATGGGCCTGTGTGAAGTTGGACAGAATCCAGAGATTGGAAGATGTCTGAATTCCTCTGAGTGCATCCTTTCAGTGGACATTTCCCAAAGCAAGACTGGCCCCTAAGGATGACATTTCATTAGAGCCCAGTTTCTTGGCAGTGTTCTCTGAAAATCTACAAGGAAGTTTACTTCAAAACCCAAAATCTGGAATATATCTCTCATCATAAAATCAGGCTTGCAGAACATTTCAAAGTGGCATGAGAAATCGAGGTCCAGGGGTAGGTAATCATACTGCGCCACACTTCGTGGTTGGCTGTTCGTTATAGTGGGACGGATTCACCACCCCGGCCAGCTTGAAATCATCTGGCTTCAGGGTATGAATTAGGGACTGTGAGGTAACTCAAGAAGGAATCTTGGAGGAATTTCTGAACCGTGGCACCTACATCATTCCTAACCAAACTAGCTTTAAACAGTTCACACACTGACTGTTTTCAGATTGCAAACGTAACCATGTAGAACTTTCATTTTGTACACATTTAAAAACATTCCAAGGTTAGAATGCATAATGTATGACTAGCATTCATTTTATATGTCCTGCTTCAAGAAACTTAAAAGTGTAGATAAACCAGAGAACACTGGCTAATGTCTAGACAAAGACAATCTGTAAGTCACGAATTGTTTTTCCACTTATAATTCAGGTAAAACACAGGGTTTCTTCTTTTCGCAGTAAGTTTCTTGGTTTTAGGTTGTGCAAACTATTAATAAAAGAATTTCAAAGCTGCTTGCAGAATTATTTGAATCTCACGTCTTCTATTTAATCAAAAGAACAAAGTTAAGCCAATGTTTCCAAATGGAAAATAACATTAATCCAAGGGAACGTATGATTTAAACCTACTGCCACTGGAATTGAGCGATGAAAAGGAAAATTCTCTCATGTGTTCGCTGTTCCTCCCTATGGTGAAAATAGCCCAGGCTTTGTTTTTAGACTTTATCATGGGAGATACGACGAAAAGTAAATCACAGCCAGAGGACTTCTTCCTTCCAGCTGTCTGTATAGTCAGTATTGATCACCTCTGTAATGGCTGTGCTTTATGTTGATTCATCCACGAAACACCCCATGTTCACTGCAGCAACTCCTTGGATTCCCAGAGCTTCTCCATGGGAACTTGGGAAAGGGTCTTACACTGAACATACTGTGCTTTGTCCCCTGCACAGCACTCATGGACAGGAGATGGCTTACAGTAGCAGCCTGGATACCAGACTCATTAAAATGGGGATGCGAGATCTCTGGTTCAGTAAAAATATCTGAATGTGTTTCGGAATCACGAGCAAGCAGCAGTTAGATTGAGGATCGTTTGGTGACTTCTTCTCAGACTTTAGCAATCGTGCAACCATGCATGGGTCAGTGTTCACAGCTGACTGTGGGATAGCATCCTTTCTGGTGTTTTATTATTTTTTCTCCAGCCTTATTGAGGTAGGATTGACAAAGAAAACTATATATTTGGGTTATAAGATGGAATTTTTAAAGGTGTACAGGATGGGGAGTTAATATACACATACATTGTGAAGTGATTTTCACTATCAAGTTAATTAACAAATCTGTCAACTCACACTGTTTCCCTTTTTTGTGGTGAGAAGACATAAGTTCTACTCTCTTAACGAATTTTCACTATACAATATGGCATAGCCACCATGCTGTACGTTAGCTCTCCAGTATTTATGCATCTTATTACTGGAAATTTGTATTCTTTGACTAAGCCCTCCCCATTCCCACCACCTCTCCCAATCCCTGGCAACCGCCAATCTACTCTCTGGTTCCATGAGTTTGAGTTTTTTAGATCCCCCTTATAAGTGAGATCATATAGCAGCAGAGTGGGCATTCTTGTCTTGTTCCTGATCTTAGAAGAAAAGCTTTGAAGTTGTCATCAAGCACGATGTTCACTGTGGACTTATCATAAATGGCCTTTATCATGTTGGGATACATTCTTTCTATACCTAATTTGTTGAAGTTTTTTTCTCTTGAAAGGAAGTTAAATTCTGTCAAGTGCTTTCTTCTGCAACTACTGAGATAATCATACGATTTTTACCCTTTATTTCATTAATGTGGTGTATCACATTTCTTGATTTGCATTACATTGAGTCATCCTAGATCCCAGGGGTAGAACCCATTTGATCATGGTGTATGATCCTTTTAATGTGCTGTGGAATTCAGTTTACTAGTGTTTTGCTGGGACTTTTGGCACCTATGAACATCAGGGATATTGGGCTGTATTTTTTTTTCTTTATAGTGTCCTTGTCTGGCTTTGGTATCAGGGTAATAACGTTGGCCTTGTAAAATGAGTTCGAAAACGTTCTCTCATTATTAAAGGAAGGAATTAGTGAAATTCAGAGGACAGTTGGCCTTTATAAGCTGCAGAATGAACATGGTATAAACATGAGAACAGAATATCTCATCTTCACTTGTTACATGGCCAAGGGCACATCACTGAAACCCTTTGAGCCTCAGTGTCACTAAAACTGGAACCATAACACCTGGCTTACCTTGATATGAGAGACTGATGGGGACTCTGAGTGAGGACACACTCAGTGAAGTAGATCAATGGATCAGAATAGAGAAACCAGAGACAGACCCACACATATATGCCCAACTGATTTCTGACCAAGGTGAAAAGGCAATTCAGTGGAGGAAGAATAGACTTTTCAATACACGAATAAATGGTGCAAACACAACTGAAGCTCTATCAGCAAAAATATGAAATAAAATTTACCTTGACTGACACCTTATACCTTATGAAAAATTAACTCAAAATGCATCACAGATATATATGAAGAATGCTTTAATAAAGCTTTATTAATAGCCCCAAATGGGAAAAAAAAAATCAAAATGCCCTTTGTCAGATGAATGGACATAGGGCTAGGTGGATAATTCTTAGACTTGGCAACAAAAGCATGATCCATAAAAGGAAAAATTGATAAACCAGACCTCATCAAAACTGAAGTATTTTGCTCCTTGACTCCGTTAAGAGGATGAAAAGACAAACTTGAAATTGAGAGAAGTTATTTGCAAACCACACATCCACCAGAGACTTAATTTAGGATGTAAAAAGAACTCAAATCTTCCATATGCAGGAAAGAATATCCAGTGGGAAAAAAGATAGTCTCTTCAACAAATGGTGTTGGGAAGCTGGACGGCAACACACGAAAGAATAAAACTGGACCACTTTCTTACACCATACACAAAAATAAATTCAAAATGGATTAAAAACCTCAATGTGAGACAGGAAACCATTAAAATCCTAGGGAAAAACATAGAGGGTAACCTTTTTGACATCATCTGTAACAACTTCTTACTAGATATGTCTCCTAAGGCAAGGGAAACAAAAGCAAAAATAAACTACTGGGACCTCATCAAAATAAAAAAACTTCTGCATAGCAAAGGAAACAATCAACAAAACGAAAAGGCAACCTATGGAATTGGAGAAGATATTTGCAAATGACATATCTGATAAAGGGTAAGTATCCAAAATCTCTAAAGAACTTATCAGAGTCAATACCCAAAAAACATATAATCCAGTTACAAAATTGGCAGAATGTGTGAATAGACATTTTTCCAAAGACATCCAGATGGCTAACAGACACATGAAAAGATGCTCAATATCACTCATCATCAGGGAAATACAAATCAAAACCACAATGAGATATCACCTCACACCAGTCAGAACGGCTGAAGTTAACAACACCAGAAATAATAGGTGTTGGTGAGGATGTGGAGGAAGGGGAACACTTTTACATTGTTGGTGGGAATGCGAGCTGATGCGGCAACTCTGGAAAACAGTATGGAGGCTTCTCAAAAAGTTAAAAATAGAACTACCTACAATCTGGCAATTTCACTACAAGGTATTTACCCAAAGGATACAAAAATACTGATTTGAAGGGATACATGCACCTTGATGTTTATAGCAGTATTATCAACAATAGCCAAATTATGGAAAGAGCGCAAATTTCCATCAAGTGATGAATGGATAAAGAAGATATGTATGTCTTCTTGTGTGTGTGTGTATAATGGAATATTACTCAGCCAGCACATCTTACCATGTGCAATGACATAGACGGAGCTAGAGTCTATAATGCTAAGTGAAATAAGTCAATCAGAGAAAGACAACTACCATGATTGCACTCATATGTGGAATTTAAGAAACGAAACAAATGAACATACAGGACAAAAGAGAGGCGAACCAAGAAACAGACTCTTAACTACAGAGAACAAACTGATGGTTGGTTACTGGAGAGGAGGTGGTCAGGGGGGAATGAGTTAACCAGGTGATGGGGATGAAGTAGTGCACTTGTTGTGTTGAGCACCGGATGTTGTATGTAAGTGATGGATCACTAAATTCTACACACGAAACAATACTGCGCTGTATGTTACGTAGCTGGAATTAAAAAAAAAAACTTGGCGGGAGAGGGGCCGGGAAGGAAACAAACAAACAAAAAAAAGAACTCAAAAGCTCACAGTTTCAAAAGGATCAAGTTAGAAAACTGACGAAAGGCACAAACGGGCATTTTACGGCATAGAATATCCACATGGCCAATAAGCCCCTGGAGTGATGTTTAACATTATTAGTCACTAGGGAAATGTATACTGAAATCACAATAAGATCTCACTACACACCTATCAAAATGGTTGAAATAGGAAGTGACACCACCAAATGCTGGCAAGAATGTGGAGAAACCGGATCACTCACACATTGCTGGTGGGAATATAAAATGATCTAGTCACCCTAGAGAAGAATATGGAAGTCTATAACAAAAGTAAAAAAATGCCCCTCCTACATGACCTAGCAATTTCCTTTTAGGCATTTATTCCAAGGAAATGGAGACATAGTCATACAAGAACTTGTCCATGAACATTCTGAGAAACTCTGCTAGTAATAGCCCAACCTGGAAATAATCCAAATATCCTTCAATCGATGAACAGTGAAACAAACAGTGGTACATCCACACTACGAAATAAAAAAGCGATAAAAAAGAACTATAGATACACATGACCTGGATGGGTCTAAAGTGGAAAAAAAAGCAATCACAGGTTACATACTATATGGTTCTATTTATATGGCATTTTTGAAAGACTGCTTTGTTTCTTGAAATGCGATATTGAGAATTATAGTGATGGAGAACAGATTAGTGGGGTGTCGTGTGCTGAGTGGGGAGGGGAAAGAAGGTGTCTGTGTTTATAAAGGAGAGTAAGTTACCAAGCATCTTTGCGATGGAGCTGTTCTGTATCTTGACTGTAGTGGTGGTCACATAAATCAACATATGCAGTAAAATTGCATAGAACTGGTACACACACACACACACACACACACACAAATGAATACATATCAAAATGGTGAAGTCTATATAAGAATGATAGGTTCTATCAATGTCAATTTCCTGAACATGATATTGTACTACCATTATACAATAAATTCCTATTGGGAGAAACTGGGGAAAACGTACACGTAATCTCTCTGTATTGTTTCTTACAACTGCATGTGAATCTACAGTGATCTGCAAATAAAAAAGTTTTAGAAATGCAAAAAAAAAATGGAATATAAGTTAAATAAAATTCAAGATGTGGATCAAAAGAGACAAAAAGATAATATGAGAGTAAGTGGATGAGCCAGAGAAACTGTCTGAACAACAGTCACAGACAGAGAGAGCTGAGAAAATACTTGGTGGCTGATGTTGCTTGAGGATAGAATCCAGCAAAATAGGTAAACAGACACAACGAAAAAGAAATGGGATCCTGAAAACAGGGGCTGGAAGCCCAGAGAGGCAGTAAATGAAAATCTTGGGACGACAGCTCTGTAGCTTTCCAAGTGAACAACCCTTGAGATTATAACAGCAAATCAGAAAACGCCAGGAAGATTCGCCCTGGGGGAAAATAGAGTACTTTATGCTCTAGACATTATAATTGAGGATTTGGATGAACTTGAAGATACATTGAAGACACATCATTATTCTTACAAGAGAAACAAGAAAGAAATTAGAAACTCCAAAGAAAACAGAAAACTGAAAACCGTGGCCCAAATGTGAAACCAGTCAAATGTGCCGTATTTTAAGCAATTGATGCAGAATAAGGAAACCAAACATATTTTATCTCAATGCTATGAAAATTCGCAGCCCAGGGATAATACAGGGACCACACAGAGATATAATTCTTACAGACCACTTTGCCATGAAATGGACCATATTTTTAGTAATAACAATGTTAATGTCATTGCTTAACTTTTAAACTTTTGAATTCAACCATAGACAAAGCATGGAAGACATGATTACGGTTACAAAACAGACTGAGGCTGTGAACACTTTGACAATATAAAAATAAAATTGGCAGAAGGTGGAAAGTAGGCACGAAAGAACGAGAGAGAGGGAAGGAGGTGAAAGAGAGAGACTAATATTTTCATCTTCCATTAGGAAAACCCAGAACAAGCAGTAGAAACACACATAGGTCATTTAAATTAACAGAAGAACGAAAGATCAATGAAAAGAGATAACATGAGTGAGTGGCGTCAGTCCATTTTCTGATGCCAGGAAGCCTGGCTTCCCGTGCAGCTCTGTCATGAGTTGTTCCATTACCTTGAGCAAATTAGGTAAACTCTTTGTACCTTTCCTTCCTCATCTGTAAAACATAATTGGCAATAGTGTCTGCCTCAAGGTTGTTACAAAGATGGAATGAGTTAGTATTTGTAAACTACTTTGTTCCTGGCAATAGCAGGTACTACATAAGTATTTGATAAACAAGCCATGACGTTTTGGGCAAGGCTCACGGGAGTAGAGGTTAGGAACGGTGCATGAAGTCGTCACGTTCACTGCGAACACTAGTCTAGCATTGAAAATAAGAAATGGAAAAAAAAAGGAAAGAAAAGAAGAAATGGAGATGTTTTCATGGTTTTCAATTTACGGAGAGATGAATGAAAACCAGAAAAGATGAACGAGAATAGTCTTAGGAACAAAGACTAGGCAAGGAGAGGGAGGAGGTGTGACACTGTCTCTTTTTTATTTAACACACACACACACACACACACACACACACACAAGTCAAGCATAAAGCAAAGGTGAGGGTTAACGCCTGACAGATTGAACTGGTAAAGGAGAATGAATCCTCTTTAGATAAAGACAGTTTATTACTTATGTAAGCAGCAGAAGGAAGAGCTTCCAAAGATGCCAGCTTCTTGTGGCTCTTACCCAGGGTGACACCCAAAACAAAGTGGCCAGATGACTGCAGCATGAGTGATGGGACACCCTCTGCTGAGGAGCCAATGCCAGCCTGTAGCTTAGGGATTGGAGAGCCGGCAGCGATATCCTGGGTGGGGGGACTGAAGGCTCCCCACTTCTTCAGACCTTGGGAGATGGTGAGACAGCCTCCTGACAGCCTCCCCGGGGAGGCAGGGAGGCTGGTGGGGATGGCCTTGCAGTGGCTCCTTACAGGAGCTCTGGGGAGGCCACAGGCATCCAGCCAAGACTTAGAACAGTGGTTCAAGCCTTACCAGTGTACCTGGCCTGCGTGGATACACACAGGATTGCCATGGCCACGATGTACATGCCTGCATACATGTATGTGTATGTACATACATTGTTCAGTTCGTTTTCAGGGTAAAATACTCTTCCGCATGCATACGTGTGTGTGTGTGAGTTCGGAATCTAGTGGTTTCCTGCATAGAACACAGTATATGGGGGGCGCCTGGGTGGCTCTGTTGGTTGAACTTCGGACTCTTGGTTTTGGCTCAGGTCATGATCTCACAGTTTCATGAGTTCGAGCCCTGTGTCTGCTTAGGATTCTCTATCTCTCCCTCTCTCTCTGCCCCGCCTCTGTTAATGCTGCCTCTGTCTCTCTTTCAAATAATAATAATAATAAAAGAATACAGCCTGTGGTATCACAGTGCAGAGTATATAGCAGAGGAGGCATTCATACCTAGGCTGAATCTCCCAGGCATGCGGGGGCAGGGCCAGATGACCCTCGGCAGGCAGAAAGAGGGACCGGGGCTGATCAGTGGTTGACAAAGAGGAACAGCTCTGACTTCACATCCTGAACAACTAGAAAACTGCCCTGAAAGCTGAAACTTACAGCAAAAGTTCAGAAAATGTGTGTTAGAGTGGCTTGAAAATGAATAATGGAAATGCCTAAACTAATCCGAAAATGAATAATGGAAATGAGTGAGCTAAGCTGGTTCATTTAAAAACTTCACTTTCTCATTCGAAAGGGTCACTGAACGTGGTAACAGTGAGATCAGTGGGGCAATAGAGTCAGCAGGGGGCCGTTAGATGACTGAGTATTATTTCAGACCCTCAGGATAAAACTACTTCATGTAGAACAGAAATTGGCAGTTGTGTCCGATTCTGAGGCAGGGGTGATGAGGTATTAAAGGAAAACTCTGAGCCCGAGTTTTCCCATCTGTAGAACTAGGATTAAACCGTATACTCTGCTCACATCACGGGTGATCGTGGAGGACAAATGAGTGAGTGAGCGTGTTCAATGCTGCCTTGCCCTGTGCACCTGCCGCATCCCGTGGACACAGGGCCCTGCCTGGCATGAGCGTGGGAGAGGGACCGAGCTCCCATATTACCAGACAGGCCTCCTAAGAACGCTTGGCGAATTTCAGAGTACTGAGGAAAATGGGATGTGCTCTTCCAGTGAGAGCGAAAACCATCAAAAAGAGTCTGATTCAAGACTTTGGAAGTTTTTTCTTACCCTTGGGTAGTTCTTTTCAGTGCAGAGATTATGGTCAGCGTTATCACTTCATAAAGAGCTGTGCTCAAAGGGAGTAAGGTTCTGACCCTAGTCAGCTGTGGACCTTACACATGTGTTTTACCTCCTCACATCTCAATTTCCTCCAACGTGAAATATGGTTGATGACACAGTCTTTGCCGAGTTGCGAGAGTGAGATGAGATAATGCTGTTAAAATGCTTGGCAAGTTGTTTAACACTTGGCGACGGAAAAGGGGGCTATTAAAAATACTATTATTGTTAGAATTACGATTTTTATATATGATGGCCCCGTAAAGATGGCAACCATTAAGTGGAATCGCCATGGGCTAGACTACTGAACAAGCTCTTCTGATGTTACAAATAGTATATGTGCACTGTCTTCTCTTCATTAGAGTGTCTCCTCACTCATGATCTGTGGTAGTCCCTCATGTCAATGTGAGGCAGGTGTTATGGCTCCAATTTCCCCAACGTGCTCAGAGGGTTTCAGGGATGTGCCCTTGGCACAGGTGGAAAATTCTGTCAGTCTTATGTCCATTATGCACCTACAAATGCCTACTGTCTTCTGATATTTCACTACACCCCTCACTAAAGACTTGCTTTTCTTAGTTCTATGACAAAAGAAATTTGCTTCAAATTAAAAAAAAATAAAACTTTATCATAGAATGTCAGGCCTGAGTAATAACTTAGAGACCAACCCTTCAAGCTGGAAACAGGTTTTCTCAAGAAGGGGAGACACTCAAAGTCACAAAACTACTAAATATTGATAGCAGAATCCAGATGGTCCCTGTCTTAGGGAAATGTCTTTTTAATGTGCCATGTGGCTTTTCAGGCAGACCCATCGATTTGTTTTTCTGCGTGTGCGTGAGAGCGTGTTTTGCATACTGTAAGTGTAAACATGTCACATAGCTCCACCTGCCTCTTGCTTTGGAATGGATGAGGGCCTCCTGGCTGTTCACACGTAGTATAACCACAATGCCTGGGAGGTTGGGTATTCACCATGCTGTCATATACACACAAACACAGCCGAGCTCTTGTGATAAAATGCACGCTATAGCCCGAGTCACGACAGCCATCTAGACGTCCCAGCTCATTAAAAAGGTGCAGCAGGAATTGCCTGCGTGCTCCTGCCAAACTGGACAAGAGGAACTTGTCAAAGGCAGATACCCCAAATCCTAGAAGTTGCTTCCCTGGGTAGCTGGAGAGTATACTGGTGAAGTGAGAACTTTCCTCCAATCATGTTAAGCAAATAGCAGCAGCATCAACCCATCAACAGGAGTCATCAGGCTCACGAGAAATGAAATATCGTCCAGCTCACCAGTCCAAATAACTGTGGCCATGGCTGGGCAGATTGTATAAACAGCCACTAAAACCTCGCTCCTCCATGAAATATTCACCTGTTGTCTGCTGCAAAAACCAATAAACGACCTCCTTGGCTGAGTCATCCAAACATTTCTTTTGACAGCAGGAGCTTTCAGCTCTAAGTGCAAAGCCAAGCCGTGTGACAAACATTCCATGGGTCCTATCTTTGGACATGAGTGATGTTTGCCATCAGCCCATTAAAAACATGCCCTGCTGTTATGCATGAAGTGCCAATAGTTTTGGAAAATACAGTGAAAAGAACGATGGATCACTTTTCCATGACTCTGAAGCCTGTGGATGGATTTTTGTTAAAAAGACTTAAATGGTGTCATAAAGCCATGAAATAAACCTTTCTTCCCCCTTATGACCGCACCTTCCACATGTGTGGAAGCACGTGCTATCTCATCTGCAAATTGTGTGCTGGAGACAGGGTTAAATCCCGCCGGACCTGTCCCACAGATGATTTTGAGGCCCGCCTGATGCCCCCTTTTCTCCTGGGGCCCCTACACTAAACATGGTCTGTCATTTATAGACTGTAAGTTACCCAGAGCTCGTATGACATTTTCCAGATTCTCTCAGCAATAGCTCTGTACAAATTTGACAGATTTCTAAATGCAGCCTTCGCGGATGTGGCACATGCCCATTTCAGCACAATTTCACTCTCCGTGTTATCTCAACGGCGCAGAGTATCAAGTACAGCTCTCACAGCATGAGGCGGACCGGTCAGTCAGAACACGTTGGTAAAGCAGGAATTATAAAGATTCCAGACCTCAACCATAACCATTTTATGTCAGTCTCAAAAATGTGAATGGGGCCAAGTTGTGTCTGCCCACCTTTCCTACACACACCATATCCATAGCTATTTGCAGTTTAATTTAAAGTACAACCTTGGCAAAGCATCATGAATGCAGAATTTTGCTAGACTTTCTGAAATGAAAAAAAAATGCCAATACTTTACAATTGTTTCTTCCATTCCCAATTTGAGAACAGTATTTTAATGTCTTATGGGATTCCTCCAAAATATCCAGCTTAATTTTATTACATTCAGTCTGTCTCTTCATACTGGTACGTTAGTTTCATAATACTTGATTATAGTAAAACGGATATAAATGATATAAACAGTTTTAGAAAGTGCAGAAATGTGTGTTTAGGCTAAAGAGTAGTTTGCTAGTCCCAAGCTTCCTGCACTTCCATGTGTATTGCTCAATATGCTTAGTTAATTCAGCTTGTGCTTGGTTAATTCAGCACGTTAAGGATGAATGAAAGGGCGGGCCTACGCCGGCCAACTCCATCTTGTTCTGTGTTCTCCACCTTGAGTGACTATGTCCCCGACATGACCCCTTTTCCGGGAAAATCACAGAAACCTCAGACTGCGCCTCCTCCCCTTGAGTAACCTCCCGCTCACCCGTTCAAACTTTCTGATCAAAACACGCCCAGCGACCTGCGTAACAGGACTCCGACCCTTCCCCAACCAATCGGCTGAGGCCATGACCCTTCCCCAGCCAATCGGCTGAGGCCACAGCCATTACCTCACCAACTGCCCCTAGACCCCTATAAAACCTTTGTGCTTTTGAAACTCGCTCTCTCTCCCTGGTATCTCACCGCTGCGTCGGTGCAGGTAGGGGATTGAGCTCGAGCTAGCTCGAATAAAGGCTCTTTGCTTTTGCATCGGACTCGGCTCCCTAGTGGTCTTTGGGGATCACGAATTCTGGGCATAACATGAATAAGGTAGCTTCTGTTGTAATATTTCTTGTTAAAAAAAAAAAAACAGAGGGGCGCCTGGGTGGCTCAGTCGGTTAAGCGGCCGATTTCGGCTCAGGTCACGATCTCGCGTTCCGTGAGTTCGAGCCCCGCGTCGGGCTCTGTGCTGACGGCTCAGAGCCTGGAGCCTGTTTCAGATTCTGTGTCTCCCTCTCTCTGACCCTCCCCTGTTCATGCTCTGTCTCTCCCTGTCTGAAAAATAAATTAAAAAAAAAAAAACAAAAAACAGAAAAGATGATGGATGGGCTACTTTTCCCTCTACACACTAAAAAAAAAAAAAAAAAAAAAAAAAAAAAAACCCTAATAGACCTTAGTTTTGAGAGCAGTTTTAGGTTCACAGCGAAATCGAGCAGAAAGTACAGAGTTCTCCCACACATCCCTATCCTCACACACACATGCAACAAACACCACAGGGCGATATATTTATTATAGTCGATGAACCAGCATTGACACATCATTATCAACCAAAGTCCATAGTTTAAATTGGGGTTTACTCTTCGTATTGTATATTCTAGGGGATGTTTTCTATCAAACCGTTAAAAATGCTCCCTACTGTTGTGGGGATTTTGACAAACAGATAAAGACAAGTTTCCACCCTTACGATATCACCCAGAATGGTTGCATTACCCTAAAAATCCTCTGTGCTCTGCATATTTACCTCTGTCTCCCCACCAAACCCCTGGCAACCACTGATCTTTTCACTCCCTCCCTGGTTTTAGCTTTTCCAGAATGTCATATAGTTGGGATCAGATACTATGTAGCCATTTCAGATTGACTTCTTTTGCTGAGGAATATGCCTTTAAGTTTCCTCCTTCTCTTTTTGGGCTTGGTACCTCCATTCTTTTTAGTGCTGTGTTATATTCCATATTCTGGGTGTATTACAGTTTATTTGTGTATCCACCTAGAAGGGTATCTTAGTTGCTTTACACCTTTTTAAAGTTAAAATTTTATTTTGAGATAACTGTAGATTCACATGCAGCTGTTAGAAATAATACAGGGAGATCCCATGTACCTTTTAAGCAGTTTTCTCCAATGACCACCACTTTCAAAATTATAGTACAAAGCAACAAGCCGGTTCTTGACATTGATACAATCCACTGACCTTTTCCCCCCTGAATTTCTTTAGCTTTACTTGCATTCATTAGTGTGTTTCCTGGTCTAGGATGTTATCACATGTGTAATTTTGTATCACAGTCTGACCCTGAACGGCTCCATTATCACAAGGTCCCCTCTTTGACCTTTTATGTACACACCCACCCAACTCTCCCTTGTCTCTCTCCCCCCTTCAGCAACATCTTGCAACCACTAATTTGTTCTCCATTTCAGAATATTACATAAATGGAATCATATAGTACGCAAGATTTTTAACAACAGCTTTACTGAAATATAATTTACAAGATTTACACCAGATTTAACCTTCTAAAATGCACAGTTCAGTGGTTTTAGTATATTTACCACATTGTGCAAACATCACCACTAATTACACATATTTAAATACCCCATATCTATTAGCAAGCACACCTCATTCCCACTTTCCCTAGCTGTCATAAGCTGGAGAGAGAAAGTGGAAATATTCTAAGTTAGCTGTGCTGCACATTAGGCAGAATGGTGTGATTTGAAGGTAAACTTAGATTAGTTAAAAACGAATATTGGAAACTCTATAGCAATCATGAAAATAAAGAATAGACGTACAATTTATACATTTAGAGCAAAGATAAAACGAAATTGTACAACGCTCCATTAAAACCAGAGAAGTGGGGCACCTGGGTGGCTCAGTTGGTTAGATGTCCAATCTTGATTTCAGCTCAGCTCACGATCTCATGGTTCGTGATATTGAACCCTGTGTTGGGCTCTGTGCTGACAGAGCAGAGCTTGCTTGGGATTCCCTCCCTCTCTCTTTCTCTCTCTCTCTCCCCTGCTCCCTTGTGCCACTCTCTCCCCCTCTCTCTCTCAAAATAAATAAACTTAAAAAAAAAAAACAAACCCAAAAGCAGAGAAGGTAGAACAAAGGGAGAAAAGAACCAAAAAACAAACACAATGAATACAAAACAATTCCACAATTTGTTGATATTAGTCCAAATATTTTAATATCCCATTAAATGTTAAAAAACAAAATTCAGCTGATTAATTTGGAAGATATAATTGGCTTGATTAAATGATTCATGAATCCAGCAACATCCCATCTAGCCATTAGAAGGGAGCTCTGAGGGGGGTCCTGGGTGGCTCAGTCGGTTAAACTTCCGACTTTGGCTCAGGTCATGATCTCCTGGTCCATGAGTTCTGTCCATGAGTTTGAGCCCCACGTCGGGCTCTGCTGAGCCCCGCGTTGGGCTCCAGCTCAGAGCCTGGAGCCTGCTTCGGATTCGGATTATTCTAACAGAATAAATGTTAAAAAAAATTTTTTTTAAAAAGAAGGGAGCTCTGAGGAGTTGTGTGAAATGGAAGGATTTTATAGGAGGGAGGGTGGAGTAAGAAAATTATTAGCAAAAGAAAAAGATTGTTCTAGGCAAGGTCTGTCCTTTGGGGAGAAGAGCAGGAGATCTTATTATGCAGATTACCTCATCTTCCTTTGGGGGATGGGGAGGCCCTTCTAGCAGATGATTTCACAGGCCCTGATCAGAGATTTCCTGGCTGACTGGTTAAGACTACATTTCTGGGGGAGGTTTTGCAACTGCAAATTTAATTTAATTTAATACTTAATGCGATTAGGTATTAAACCCTGATTTGGGGACTAGGCCAAGTGATGCCATTTTGGTCCCATGGTTTTCTTTTTAACAGTGTATGTGGCTCAAATGCACAAATTAAAAAACAACAACAAGAACAACAGAGATCGTCAGAATGGATGAAAAAGAAGGCCCCTTTCATATATTGTCTACAAGAAACCCACTTTGAAAAGACAGGTTAAGCACAAAGGGATGGAGACAAATATGCCATGGGAACAATAATCCAAGAGGGTATGGAACATCTATATTAATTTCTGATAAAGCAGACCTCAGAACAAGGCAAAGGATAAAAAATAAAGAGACTCCTTACGCAATAACAAAGGTGCCAATTCTCTAGGGAGACAAAGCAATCCTTAATGTGCATGCATCTGTCAATACAATGTCAAAATCTATGAGGCAAAACCTGACAGAATTGGAAAAGAGAAAACAAACAAACAAACAAAATATCCGTTTCTCTGTCTCCTCACAATCCGGGCCCAGATTTCTTAACTTTTACTCACCATGTAACATATGGCTAATAGAGTCAGACATTTTTTGTTGCCCAAACCCTCGTGCTCGTTGACTATTTTATTTGTCTAATTCATTGCAGTATGGATTCGCGGTATAAAGGTTGCAAACTTCAATCCCTAGAAAGGACTCCTTGGGTTCAAATCTTGATTTTTCTCATGATTCACTGTAAATTTTGAGGTCAGTCACTTAACCTCTTGCATATTTGAAACATGATTCTTAAAAATAACCTACTCCAGCCTTTTGTGCATTAAATGAGATGATCTACGTAAAGTTCCTGCATGTAGAAGGGCTCAATCAATGCTTCTGGTCATTACTATTTTCATCAGCCATTAAAGCCCCAATGTACTTATCTCTAAATTAGGGAGAGTAGGGGCGCCTGGGTAGCTCAGTCAGTTGAGTGGCCGACTTCGGCTCAGGTCATGATCTCGCCGTCCGTGAGTTCTAGCCCCGTGTCGGGCTCTGTGCTGACAGCTCGGAGCCTGGAGCCTGTTTCAGATTCTGTGTCTCCCTCCCTCTGACCCTCCCCCATTCATGCTCTGTCTCTCTCTGTCTCAAAAATAAATAAACGTTAAAAAAAAAATAAATCAGGGAGAGTAATGGTACCTACTCATAGTATGTGAGGGATTCAGGTCATCTATTGCTGTGTAACAAACCCACACTAAACTTGGAAGCATAAAATGAATACTACTTACTATGCTCTCGGGAAATACGGGTCAGGAATTCAGACAAGACACAGTAGGCAAGATCTCAACCAGAGAGACTCAAATGGCTGGGACTGGAAAAGTCAGAAGATGTCTTTGCTTCTGGGACCGGCACCTACACTTGGATCGCTTAAAGAGGGGGCTCGGAGGCAACCGTCTGTTGAAGTGCCTGCAGGTTGCATCTCCGTGTAGCTTAGGCTTCCCACTGGGTGGGAGCTGGGTTTCAAGTGGGGATGACCCAGTAGGGACTATTCCAAGAGACCAAGACAGAAGTTGTAAGTCTTCAGAGCCAGTCTCAGAAGACATGCATTCTGCCACAATTCATTGGTCACTAGTAAGTCACTAAGACCAGTTCATACTGAAGAAGGAGGTTAGTTAGATCCCACCCCTTGATGGGACAGAGCAAGAACACCCTGCAAAAGTGCATGTAGGATGGGTGACAATATTGTGACCGTGTTTGGAAAGAACAATATGCCACAGAAAATGCATACAATTCACTTAACACATTGCAGATACATAGTAATAACTCAATGAAAGTGGACTTTTATTATTGTTTTTGTTATTATGCTCATCTTCATTAAACAGAATCCCTACTCCTGTGGAACTTAATTTAGTGAGTAAAAACTATGTAAGGCAAGGCATGGAATGGAATGTCATGGGAGAATCCCATCATGGTTACAATGGAATCTCAGAAGAAGTGCCTGTTAATTCCCTTTGAGAGTATAAGCAGAACTCCTGGAGTAGATGGACCTTGAGTTGACTTTCTCCAAAGCTGGCAGAGGAAATTTCTCACGCAGGGTCTTGGTGGGCCAGAAATAAAGTCTCAGAGCAGTTCTGGTCCCTGTTGTTGAACCCCAGCTCCTTCTCACTATTTTACAACCACCACGCTGGGATTTACTGTCAGGAGCAAGGCTCCCTAAATTGTCTGACTGATCCTCATGTAATGAGATCTGTAATAGAAAATTGTTGCTTTTCCAGCTAGATATAGACCCTCAGTGGGGTGAAAAGGCTCACTCTACTGCTAAAGCCATGCTTGGGAAGGAGCAGAGGCTGCCCTGTGGTCAGGGAAGGTGGTCAGCATGAGGATGGCAGGTGCCAGGTTCAAAATCAATCACGACGACAGGAAGAACAAAGAATCTAACAAAGCTTTTCATGCTCTGTACTTTTCTTATGGCCCTGAGATTGTTGGCCTTGGAGTTACAATTAATTGCGTGTTTATTACAGACCTATTTCCCTTCCATATCCCGTCTATCCCCACCAAACTATAAAGCTCCTTAGAGGACAGATGCTGCACCTTGGTAATTTCCCATTACCAGAAACATATTGGACCCTCCATAAATGTTTAACACATAAAGAAAGATCCTTTATTTTCTTGTCCAAGGACATGCCGCAACTTCTCTTTCATATTTTAATAGTCGGTAAGAACTACTCACCCCAGTTTCCCAGTCCCCACATCACATTACAGTTTTTGGGAAAACTAACCACTGTACTTGTCATGTTTAATTTGTGTATGTGTGTGGGCATGCGTGCATGCACGTGTGTTGTGTGCTGTGTATTAAGGAAGGAGGTTGGTGGGTAATTAATAGCAACACACTGTCATCTAGATTTTCTTGATGAAGTAGATGTCTGGCAGAAATTTTCACAAACTTAATGTTTTCAAGAATGAATCGGAGAGAAGGCACCCATGTCGACGTGCTCCTTTTCTCCTTGGAAAGAATCATTGTTCTCTTTTTTTTTTCCCTACGAGCAGCCTCAGTGGGGATCTCAGATGACTTGGGTGATGGAAGAGTATTTACAAATGCTTTCCTTTTTCCCCTACGGAGATATTCTGGGTTATTTCCATATTTCTTCAAGTGAGTTTGGCTGGAGGAGGAGAGGGAAGGAGTCTCAGGCACAGAGTTGGAGTGGTATGTTGAACTGCCGGCAGGAAGTTGGAAAGGGGTGTGCTAGTATAAAGCAGTCCTCAAGAACTCTATGCCAGCTACCCACTAGTTCTGACGTTCCTGAACATCCCCTTCCCAGCAATCTTGTGTTAACAGTTGCCAATGAGCAGAACATTCGGAGTTCGCTAAATGTAAAATTGCTTTCTGGATAATTTCATTTTCATGCTACCTATAGGCACACCAATGCCTAATTTGAAGTCAATTTGTTTTGAAAAATATCTTCTGCACTTTACATTTTCCTTGCCATTGGCTGTCGGTTAAGGATTTAGGAAGGGAAAATGGCTTGTGATGCCAGGTAGATGTGTCCCCAAAGTGTGAGCCATTGTTGGAGTCCAGGCAGAGAAGCAAAGTGCAGTTTAACTATATTCCATTTTCTGCTGAATCACCACATAACGGTTGGGGATATTTATGTTTCATGTCCACGTTTTATGAGGCATTGGCAGAATAAGAGGTGGCCAGGAGAAAGAACAAATTTTTCTTGCAGAGACAGCTATAAAGCAGTCATGTACAGCTCTTGCCTGATGTATAGAATCTTTTAGACTGTTCCGTTCAAAGAAAAATTATTCATGACACTTGTTAAAGATGGCAAGGAAGACTTTATTTAAGGAGGGGGGGCTGCTACAATGAACTTTTTTAGTTGGGGAAAGAGATTGGGCTCAACTCAGAATACAATAAGGGAAAGTGGGAATTTATAGCCAAGGAGCAGGGTGGGAGGTCGGTGAATGGAAAACTACTAAAAGGTAGTGTAATTCTTTACTAAACTGACCTAATGGGATTTTAGGCAGGCCAGGGTGATATGATATCAAAGGTGGGGAATTTTTGCTATACTCATTCAGCAGGATTCTTGCTAAAACTGGAATAAGCAGGCCAAGAACAGAGCCCTGGGTCAAGGGCTTGACCCAAGGTCAAAGCTTAATCAGAAGGAAAACTCATAGTAACCTCATTCAAGTTTAGTGGAAGGAAGAGTATTTGTCATCCCCCAGATCTGTTCTCCAAAATATTTCACTCTATCCAACTAAATATCATTTCAATATTGATGACATTTAGTGACTAATCAAAAGGCAAATTATCCTGAAGTTGAAAATATTATTTTGGTAAAATCTCTTCTTTCTTTCTTTTTTTTTTTAAGTTTTAATTTAAATTCCAGTTCACATACAATGTAATATTAGTTTCAGGGACACAATCTAATGATTCAGCATTTTCACACAATACCCCATGCTCATCACAAGTGTCCTGCTTAATCCCCTTTACCTGTCTCACTCATCCCCCCACCCTCTCCTCTGGTAGCCATCAGTTTGTTCACTATGGTTAGAGTTTGTTTCTTGGTTTGCCTCTCTTCCCCTCCCCCCCATGCTTGTTTTCTTACTCTCCTTTCTTTCTCTTCTTCTTCTTCTTCTTCTTCTTCTTCTTCTTCTTCTTTTTAGGTTTTATTTATTTATTTATTTTGAACGAGAGAAAGAGTGTGAGTAGGGGAGGAACAGAGAGAGAGGGGAAGAGAGAGAGAATCCCAAGCAGGCTCTGCACTGTCGGCACAGAGCCCGATTCAGGGCTTGAACCGCAAACCATGAGATCATGACATAAGCCAAAACCAGAGTCGGATGCTTAACACACTGAACCACCCAGGCGCCCCCTTACTCTCCTTTCTTTAATTGAGGTTTGCCGGTAGAATTATTCTCCTCACCTCTGTTATGGCATGGATTTCACTTTCTAATGTTTTTATGTAAATAATTGTATTTATTGTAGATGTTAATTAATTTTAAAAATGAATCCTATTATGGACCGAAATGTCTCCTTTAAAAAAGTACTGTCAAATTAACTCAAAATGGATCACAGAACTACATGTAAGAGATAAACTGATAAAAAAAAACTCCTAGGAGAAAACACAGGAGGATATCTTCATGACCTTGAGTGAGACAATAGTTTCTTTTATATGACATCAAAAGTCCATGAGAAAAAAGGAAAAACAGATAAAGTGGACTTCACCCAAACTAAAACCTTCTGTTCATTAAAAGACATGATCCTTTAATGATCATGTGAAAAGACAACCCACTTCAAACTCAAAGGCATAGCTAGTGATTAACTAATTAGGCTCACAGTTTCTGTGAGTGAGTGATTCAGGCACAGCATAGTGGGAATGGCTTGTCTTTCTGCACCACAATGTCCAGGGCTTCTAATGGGCATTTTAAAAGCTAGAGGTGACTTCAGTAGCTGAACCCTATAATCATCTGGAAGCTTCTTCACTGACAAGTCTATTTCTTGGGCCCGGTTGATTGAAAGCTGGACTTCACCGTGACAATGAATCAGAGGGCCTCGGGTGGCCTCTCCATGTGATATGGGTTCCCTCCCAGCATGGAGTTTCAGGGTAGTCACACTTCTTACACATCAATTTAGGGCTACAAAGACCAAAAGCTCCAGTAATGCCCTAGCTACAAAAGATACTTAGTGTGTTTCTTCCAATTTCTGTTGGCTGAAGCAGTCACAAGCTCAATCAAATTAAAGGGTGCAGGACAAATGTCATAACCTCTTGATGGAGGCAATTTTTAAATAATTTGTAACCGTGTTTTAAAACGTCCACATTCTTCAAGGAAAACAAGCACTCAATAAAAGATTCAGCCTCTAGGCGCACACCTGCTCACCTGGGACAGAGACGATCGGACCTCACTAAGACTTATGGGAAATAAAATTCTTCCACATTTATATTTGTGTTTCAGGTCCCCTATGAACCAACATCCACCTCCACAAATTAGCAAATTGTTATTTGGGAAGTCAGTCTAACCTGAGATTGGCCACAGTGAATCGGTTTCCTGAATCAGAAGCCCGAGTGTCTTGATGAAATGTTTCTAAGTTACCAACTCATGCTCAGGACTTGATTTGAGAGTCCCACACATATGGTAGAACTGTATCTGCGTAAAGGAGCAGTGACCACATTTAGAGTCAGCCAGACCAGGTTTTCAGATCCAACTTTACCTTTGTATGGCCCTGGCTAAATCTCTCAATTCCCTAAGCAACGAGTTCCTCGTTTGTAAACTGGCGATCATAAAGCACACCTAGCTGAACCACTGAGAAGTTTGGGCATGAACATATAAATTTATAGCACACCTTACATTTTTACTAAGTGATAGCTATTATAATAGGTTAAGTGAAACCTTAGAATGCAAGCTATTTTTAATAACATAAAATTCTCAACAGTACCCTCAGTTCACAGTTCTGTCTTCTTAACTATATAAAACAATGATATTCACATGAAACCTTCAAATCTTCCAATAAATATTTACCAAGCACCCATCATGCGCTAGGCACAGTGTTCCAAGCTAGAATCACACCGGTGAACACAATCAGACAGCTGACAACTAACGGAAAATAGTTCACTGAGAATCATTGACGTTCCCCGGGGTAGCCGTAGTGACACAGACACGCGGGATTTGACACTCACTCTGCACCCTTTGGCCTCTCCTCATTTGATTATCCATATAAAATTCAGGAATAGGCTTTGATATTTGTCTGTTAGAAGTAAAAATTAAAGAGATCTGGACAAATAAATTCAAAAGCAAACTGACCCACATAGCCTGGGGTGGGTTGGAAAACACTCCTATCTAGGACAACAGGATCTTGGCTTTCATCAACCTGGTGTTTTGGGACTCTTGTCCTTTCTCAGACTTTCTGCCAGGCAGTTGGAAGTGTGGCTGTGGCTTCCTTGGGCCCAGACTTTTCCCTGATGGTCAGCAGCCTTTTCTGCCCCTGATGGGATGGCCAACAGAGTCTCATCCACTCTGGTTCTGTATGTCTTTCCTCCAACACCAGTGGACGTCCTGTGAGTGTTCCCTGGGGCAGATCCCTTTTCTTCTTGAAGGAGGTTGTCTCAAGATTCTTCACTTACAATTCTTCACTTACTCTGTCGAAAAAGTTAGCCCTTATACAAGAAAGCCCTTCCACCTTGCACACGATGTAACATCTCTCCTCAGACCCTGAACATTATCATTGTCCAGAGTTCCCTCAGTTGAAGCCTCCTGTAGGTGTGATGAAAAGATAATTAGATGACTATCATACGATTTCACTCATATGTGGAATTTGCGATACAAAACAGATGAACATAAGGGAAGGGAAATGAAAAGAAGATAAAAACAGAGAGGGACTCAAACCATAAGAGACTCTTAAATATAGAGAACAAACAGGGTTGCCGGTGGGGTGTTGGGTGCAGGGAAGGGCTAAAGGGGTGAGGGCAATTAAGGAGGACACTTGTTGGGATGAGAACTGGGTGTTATGTGTAAGTGATGAATCACTAACTTCTATTCCTGAAATTAAAAAACAATTAAAAATATATAAAACAAACAAATAAACTCACTGAACATCGGAAGTATATCTTATACATCTCATATGCCTACCTTTGCCACTTTCAGGTAAAGTGATATTACTTTGCTCATGGTAAATAATTTGTAAATATCTGTTTAAATAAATGTTTATTGAGTATGTACATCCACCTGCAGACTAATACCAAATTGACTACGTCTTATTGCCTAAGAATGTTTCCATGCTGATTTTTTGCTCTCTTAGCAATTGGTTTAATTTCTGGCAATGCAAACTCATTTAACACTTGTTGTTATGAATTGCATTCATGTATTTGCATTCCGAAGAGAGGCAAATATTTTGTTATATTACCAATGATTTGTCCTTATTCCCATCGTGTTGTCATTAAATTATTAACAGAAAACAATAATTGGAGGAAAACGATCCTTTCTGCCCAATGCAATGTGAGGTCCTCAGGTGTCCAGGATGAGAAGTAAGATCCGCATGCACAGTGATTGGGTGACTCCCAAGTCTGTGTATGTGGCCATACCCAGGGTGGTTTAAACCTAACATTTTCTATTAAAAAATGTTAGCATAAAAGTTAAAGCTGAACCATTCTTCCGCATTTGTAGTATCTCAGGAACCACACAAATGGCTCAGAAATGTTTCATCTGCATATGTCCTTTCCCATCCCACCCACCACCCAAGGCTTTCGTATGAGAACGCTTCCAGAGCAAGAACCGAATTTGGCAGTTATTGAGTCATAGCCCTTTTTTAAGGAGGACATGGGACTGTGATTTCTGGCCTGAAGAGTTCAGTCTATAACAGATGAGGTGTCTGGGGAAGCCTCAGGGAAAAGAGAAATGAGTAAACAGGCTCTGGACTGTACCTCCAGACACCCTTCACTTGACCTGTTGGGCCTGTGGACGATGTGGAGGTTTTTGCTCCAATGGCTTCAGCATTTTCCAATTGCCCATGGATTTGGAACATTTTTTGATATATGTCAGCTACTTTCACATTGCAGTACCAAAATTCATTTCTACAGCACATCTCTCCTTTGAATTATGCTGTCCCATGTGGTGGGAAAACATTATTTAAATTAAACTTTAAAAAAAAAAGGAGAGAGAAATCCAGTCCTTGAGCCGCAAGCCAAGGTCTTCACAAGCCAAAAAAAGCTCTCACTAAGATGTAAAATGAAATGGCAGGCAGACTTGGGATGTTTTATTATATGATGTTTTGAAGGAAAGACCAACATCATTTAAGCAGAGGGTTCAAGTGATTTTCAAGCAACAAAACGCTAATGATTATGAGCTGTTATAGCAAAAGAAAGGAAGCTTGCGCAGTGCACGAGTCAAGGGCATGTGGTCGAGGTAATGCGGCAGGAGGCAGCTGAGAGATGAAGCCAAAATAGGAAATCTCAAAATAGGAAATCTCCAGAAGTAGGCAGTCAGCTAGAAGGAGTTAGAACCTTGAACAAGAAAGAGACAACATTTGTCAGAGAGAGTGCAGGCTAGTATAACCTTCAGAAATTTACCTATTGATTGGAAGATTTCAAGGCTTTATGTGAATATTATTGTCGCGCACAGTTAGGAAGGCAGAACTGTGAACTGATGGTGTTGTTTAGAACCCAGTGTACTAAAAATAACTTATATTTGAAGTTTTCATCTGATGTATTAATAAAAGCTGCCATGTAGTAAATATTTAAGGTGTTTCTTCATCCGTAAAATGACAATTAGACCCTACCTCATGGGGATGTCGGAGGATTGAATTAGATGATATATATACATATAAACATACATATTAATGTATTTCTATATAATATACGTGATGCCAACAGACTTGGTGCTTGGCATCATGCATGACACACAATAAAAAGCATGATAAATAGCAGTTATCAATATCATCATCACCATTACATAACCCGTTTCTGAAAATAAAATTTATTGCTTCAAGAGGGACATCGAAAATGTAGAGAAGAACCAACAGGTTACAAAAAAGACTGTATATTTGTGTCCAAAATCGACCGTGTACATCTGTATATTGTGGTGTATATACAATGGAATATTATTCAGCCATAAAAGGAATGAAATCTTGCAATGACATGAATGGAGCTAGAGAGTATTACGCTAATAATGAAATAAGTCATAGTGAAGTAAGTAAGTCAGAGAAAGACAAATATCGTATGATTTCATTCATACGCGGAATTTAAGAAACAAAACAAATAAGCAAAGGGGAAAAAAGAGACAGAGAGCCAAACTAAGAAACAGACTCTTAACTGGAGAGAATAAACTGATGGTTACCAGAGGGGAGGTGGGTTGGGAGATGGGCTAAATATGTTTCGAGGGTTAAGGAGTGCACTTGTGATGAGCACTGGGTGCCGTGTGGAAATGTTGAATCATTATATTGTACACCTGAAACTAATATGACACGGTATGTTAACTAACTGGAATCTAAGTGAAAACTTAAAAAACTAGAACAGTACTTTGCAACAAAGGAATGACATGGAACCCAAGTAGCATCAGTAGATGAAAGTCTCCAAAAGGTATTTGTGGTAAGCATAGCGGTGTCCCTCCCAAGGACGTCCACACCTAATCCCCGGAAACTGCGTAGGTTACCCTGTGTGACAAAAGGGACTTTGAAGATGTGATTGAGATTACGAGCCTTTAGGTGAAAAGATGATTCTGCATTATCTGGTTGAGCTCAATCTAATTAGATGAGTCCTTAAAAGTGGAAGAGGGAGGGGGCGCCTGGGTGGCTCAGTCAGTTAAGTGTCCAACTTCGGCTCAGGTCATGATTTCACCGTATGTGAAGTTCGAGCCCCACGTCGGGCTCTGTGGTGACAGCCTGGAGCCTACTTTGGATTCTGTGTCTCCCTCTCTCTCTGCCTCTCCCCCCACTTGTGCTCTGTCTCTCTCTCTCTCTCTCAAAAATAAATAAAATGTTAAAAAAAATTCTTTTTTAAGTGGAAGAGGAAGGCAGAAGAGTGGGTCAGAGAGAGAAAACACGGGAAGGACTCATCCACCAGTATTGTCGCCTTTGCAGAGGGAGGAAAGGGACCATAAGCTGAGGATGGCAGTGACTTCCAGAAGTTCGGGATAGCTCCTAGCTTACAGCAAGCAAAACTAGGGACCTCAGTCCTGCAACTGCAAGGATCTGAACTCTTCCAATGATCTGAATAAACAGGAAAGGGATTCTCCCTCCAGAAAGAAATGCAACCGGCCATTACCTTGATTATAGCTTGATGTAGCTTGATGAGACCGTACCAGATTCCGATCCATAGAACTGCAAACTAATACATTTATATCATCTGAGCCATGAAATTTGTGGTAATTTGTTACGGCAGCAACAGGAGACTAACACCATATCCAGAAATAAAAGATGTTCTCTCAAAGAGTTCTCTGTCATTAGACATTTTGGACACCTCCCATGATCCATACACTATTTTAGTTTCTCCTTGAAAACTCAAAGTAACTGAGTGATCTTTGCATTTTTCCATTTTTGCGATTGAGTAAACAGGTGCAGAGAGGAAAATTAGTAAACTGTACAACACTACACTGGGGTCTTCCTGACTTCAAAGTTCATGCTGTGAGTTTATCACTCTTCCTCCCATATGCTTGACATATTTAGGGGGGATTTAATTGTGAAGCATAAAGCAAGAAGTGCGGGATTGGACTCATGTATTTATTCTAACTCTAAGACTTTTGAAAATTAGGATGATAGATTTTTCTTCCCCTTGGCTTTCCACAGAGAACTTGCCTTTGCATAATTGAATGTCTAAAGCATTACGTTTCCCCACAATGCCCAAAGCTGTCTTTCTCTCACTCTACCCCCACATGCTGCTGCTGTCCTTACAAATCCATAACTGATTCTTCAAGATTCTCAAGTCCCCTGTAAGAACACAAATGTACTGTCAACAACAGGAAAGCTTTGCTTAATAATTTAACTCAGAACCTTCAAGGCTTGCTAGACAAAGAGTATCTCCAGTGGGGAGGGACAGGTGATTGCCTAGTCTCAATTATATCCCTTGGCCTCATCTGATCATTGGGATATTTCCTTATGTCTTTAGTGTATGCTTAAGCGCCTTTCTTACCCACCCCGCTCCCGGCATATTCTGCTTCCTTAAATCCCAGGTAGACCTGAGGAATACCTCTGGGCCTATCTTCTTTTGTCTTTTTTTTTTTTTTTTTTTTTTTTTGGTGGAGGTTTGGAACCAGATGGCCTCCCTAGACTCAGAGCTGGCCTTGCCTGTCCTCACTGTGTAACCTTGAGGAATCTACGGAACTACTCTAATCCTGAACTTGCTCAACTCTAAAGGATATGGTAACAACAGATATCTCCCAAGATTTAGTGAAGAATCATTGAGATCTGCCATGTAAAGCTCTTAGTAGAGTATCTATAATAATATAGATTCTAAAAATTTGCTGTTGTTTTCTTACTGTTGTTATTGTCACTAATGGAACAAAAACTTTTCGTAGGAGTTCTTCCAGATTTTCACGTCGGCGCGAGTAACAACTAGAGAGTTAGGGGTTTGTTGTGGGTAGAGAGCTTCGAGAAGCTTAACCTGGGGCATAAGGTAGCCAGCAGCCAAAGGAGGCTACTCAACTTGTGAAATGTGAAATGTGACATCTAAATTGGGATGAGTGTAAGTGTAAAATGCAATACAGAAAAAGAATGCAAAATATCTGTTGATAACTCTATATTAATTACATGTTTAAAACTTTATTATTATTATGTTATTTTATTCTGAGAGAGAGAGAGAGAGAGATTGGGAGACACAGAATCCGAAGCAGGCTCCAGGCTCTGAGCTATCAGCGCAGAGCCCGATGAGGGGCTCGAACCCACAAGCCGTGAGATCATGACCCGAGACGAAGTCGGATGCTCAACTGACTGAGGCATCCAGGTGCCCCATTAATCACATGTTTAAATGATAACATTTTAGGTATTGGGCTACTATTAAAATTAATTCCATTTGCATATTTTTCTTTTCTTAATATGGGGACTAGTAAATTTAGAATTCCATATGTGGTCCCCCATTGTTTTTCATTGGAAAGCACTGGTCTAGTGTTCACTTCCTTATTAAACAACTCAAATACAGGGTCAACCCTGTGCTACACTCTGGAGAGAAGACCCCCCCCCCTCCCCAATCTGTTTAGAACTCAAAGGGAATGTTTAGAAAACCACAGTTTTTATAAATATTTAATGAAGCAACTTATATTCAGTGACACGGAGATGAGCATATAGAATTCAATAAATATTAGCTAATACGATCACTATTACTATCTCTATGGTAAGTGCAAGGCTGTAGATTCTTTGTGCTTCAGAAGCAGGAATCATCTAACTACCATTATAGCTGGCATGTTTCTGGGCTCCACGGCGCATGCTGCACTCAGGAGAATGATTTCTGAACTGGCTGGTCCTGGAGACAGCGTGGCTAGCAGAAAGATTGTGGGGCATCTGCCTGGGTCCATGGAATCCGGTGACGCCACCCTGTGTGACTCACCCCCCCAACCCCCCGCGCCATAACTCCAGTGCGGGGGCAAGTTGACAGGTGAGGGATTTGTGCATGGCCGACTTGAGTGGTCCAGAGAATGGAGCTTTGTGTAAAAACGTTTTCACCAAATTCCCTGAGAACTGCCTGCCTTCTCTATCCTGTATCTCACCCCCCACCAAGATTTCCAGGGACCAAAGTGTCTCCTTGTGAGGTTCAGACCACTGGTGATTTATTTGAGGTTCTCTTGCCAAGTGGTCTCAATGTTTAACAGGTTTCCACCAGAGTATCTCATCTGCCTTCCCCCTCTCTCAGTTTCTTTACTTCGCAGTATTAGATGCTAAATAGATTCGGATGGACAATTTGGCTCACTCTGCTCTTCCTGGCCACTGCCTGTGTTAGCTCCCACAAATAAAACCTGAGCTGACAGCACTGGAATTTATGAAGACCAGTAAGAAATGAAGTATGCAGAACGGCACTCACACGTAGCTGACCCGAGAAGTGCCGAGGTCTTTATTTCCAAATTGCACAAATGGTATGGCCTGGACCCTTCCAATTGCAACAACCAACATTCCAAGGTAACTCAAAGAAAATAGTTGATTTTCTGTGCAATCCTAGGATTAGAAGTATGCCGTGGGATTCAACTGCCCCTCATCCTTACACAGCCCCAGAATTCCCAGTTACCTCCAAGGCTGCCTCATCCTCCAGTTTGGGCAATTATTCCAATCCCACGCTTTGAACCTAGCTGGATCTTGACCTCCAAAGAGAATACTGTCAGAGCTCTCCTTGTATCGTTTCCCTTCTGAGGTTTTAGTCGTAGAGGAGAACGGGATCAGTGTAAGGTAATGCCTTCCAATCTCCAAAAAAGGTGTTCCTGCCCCTGTCACACCGGGCAATCTCCTTGCTCAGAATGCTGATGTGAGCATAGTCTCCAGGAAAGTGACAGAGCCCCATGGCGTTTATGTGTCTCTGGTGGAAGGTGGGGCCCTCGGGAGGCAAAAGGAACTGATCACGGGAGGCAAATACGTGTTCTCAGTCAGGCTCACTTGCCCCACAGTTCTATGTCTGTGGAGTCCTTCTGCACACAAGATGGGAAGCATGCCCTTTCCAGCCTTGAAATATTAAAAAAAAAACACAAATAAATACGCCAAATGAACCTTTATTTCTGTTAAATACACACATTATATGTACACATACACGCGTATGTATACACACGTATTTATATGTGTATGCACGTGTACCGACACATGCATGCCACATGAGCACACATATATGCATACCTATATAAACACACATGTATATATGCATGTATATATACACACGTGCATGCACACCCCTCCCCCACCTACTGCAGAATCTCTAGTGCCACACTGGCAATGGCTGAGGCAAACTGAAACCTGGATGAAAAGTTCACCAACTCCAGCCCCTTGGGGTGTGGCTGTTTGCTTGGCTCTCAGAGCCGGGCCCCTGGACATCGAACAACCCGAGGGCCCATCTGTGATCGAGAAACCTGTCATGCTGAGTTGAGAACATGCCCCGAGAGCGATTCCTCCCGACCTGAGGGTCGTACTTCTCGCTGGCCTCACTCCCAGGCTGTTTGAGGGAAGGGAGGCAAACCCCAACCCCCTTTAAATAAACTCTGCCAGGATTCATTATGAAATGCATTTGTCTATCAGACACACACCGTGTAGCCACTCAAACGCTGTCCCTGAAAGTAAACGCATCCGAAGGGAGGTTGTCATGGCAGGGAGAGATGGGAGTGCCAAGAGAGTGCTCCCCATCTCCTTCCTGCCTCAGCTGTCAAAATGACAATTTCCAAAGCCAGAAACTTGGCGTTGTGCTGATGAATATTAATACGACAAGGAAGTTCAAGGAAAAGGGAAAAAAACACATATGCCCCAAATAATTGTTGGGGAAAAATCAGAAATGATATTTATCCAGCTCAGCCATCTCTGCTTTTTGGGAGAAAAAGCTGCCACCGGCCCCGACATTGAACATCTACGTTGTGCAGACATTTTCGTCATCCTCTGCAAAGCATCATGTATTTAAACTTCATTTCTCTTTTCAGCCTTTCTCTATTTGCCCCAACAATCATCCTCAGGGAGATCAGGGGAAAGCAACTCTTATGATAATGAAGAAACCAAAACAAACCAAACAAAACACGGCCTAAATGGTTGCCTCAGATAGCTATGACCGCATGCAGCTCCTTAAAGACACCGAAATGCCCTTAAAGGAGCACATTAAGGCCTTTGCAGAAATATTAACTTAATCCAGGGTCTGAGTTCCATGTGCAGCAGTTTCGATTCTGGTCCACCAGCGTCGACCGCATGTCGTGATGAAGCAGAGCAGACAGCAGCCCGGCAGTCTTGGAGTATGATGTTTACACCTCCCAGGAACAGTCAGCACCTGAAACCTGACTTTTATGTGGGGCTAATCCTCCTTTTGGCCGTTGATCCCTCTTTTGAGTACGTAAGAGGAGGCAAAGCAATAGTGTTAGCATGACATGTAGAAGTGAGTGTGGTGTTGATCCATGCGTTAAACATTTTCAAGCCACACCATTCATATGCTTCAGCTTAAAGCCGCCTAGCCTAAAACATATGGCAAGGGTATCACCTAAAAAATGTGTGTGTGGGAATTGTTAGATTACTTTCTTTCTCTTAAATCAAACTGGATTTTACCTCTAGGTGGAAGGAATTTCAATTTTCATTGCCATTGCCAGAGATGTGTCATATTCATAGCTATTGCGTTTCCCTGACTCTTGAAGTTGAGTGGAGCCGTGTGACCAGATCTGGCCAATGAACTGCAAGAGGGATGTGCACCGTCTCTGGGCTGAGGCAGTATGAAGTCTCAGCTCCACCCCCCAGCTCTCTTTTCCCTTCTCAGCAAGCGTCAACATCCTGCTTTCCAGATGGCGTTGCTCTATACAGGATAAGGCCACTAGGTCCACATCGAATTTTCTGGAAGCAACAAAGGAATCTTCATTGAGTGAAGCCAGGGGCATTTAGGAGTGCATCTGTTATCTTGGAATAGTCCAGTATCACCTGACTAGTTTTGTTCTGTAGACTCACACGGGCATGGAAAAGACTTCATGGCAGGAAAATGAGAGAAGGGCCCTTTCAATGTCAATGTCACTTGCTTATGTTGGCCATAGATTTGCTCATTATCCAAGCTCTAGTGACCCACTTAAGGCAGGTGCCTTTGTTCATTCCATACCACACTTACAAGTCAGAAGCTGTACTCTTGCCAAGGGGAGCAGGGAACAAAAGGAGACTCTGACCCTACTTCGGCCTAGGATTGTGAATGATAAGGCGACGCGATACCACTTCAGATGCAATTTACTCCCAGGCAACCTGCAGCTGGGCCAGGGAGATGTGGTGGGCAGGTTACAGGGAAGTGTTGCTGCCTTTAGGATCTAAGACTGCTGTGCCCTGTCCAGTCCTGGTGCAGAATAGAACAGTAACAACATCCTCAAGAGGGAGAACTGGGTTTCATCCGTGTGGCCACACTGCCCCAACAGCAAGCCTCTCAAAGATGGCTGACAGGAACTGGAAAGAAATGCAACAAAATAAAATCACCCTAGATCTAGATAAGTTTCATATAATTACTAATAAACTGCCAATAATAGTTTTGTGGACCTAGAGAATCTCATTCTAAAATTTACATGGAAAGACACAGGCCATCTAATAACTACAGTCTTCTTGAAAAAGAACTTTAGTGAAAGAGTAACTCAGCAATCAGGAAAGTGTTGTACCGGTACAGAAATAGACAGAAAGATCAATGGGACAGAAGAGAGAATCCAGAAGTGACCACACTAATTAACCCAAGTGATTTTTTAACATAGTTGCAAGAGCCATTCATCGGAGGAAAGAGCCTTTTCCGCAATTGGTGCTGGTATAATTGTACATCCACCAGGAAAAAGAAAAAACAAGAGAATCTCAAGCTAAGTTTCATGTCTTTTATGTAAATTAACTTAAAATGGATTGTGGACTAAAATATGAAAGGTGAAACTATAAACATTTTAGGAAAGGAAACTTAGGAGAAAATCATCTGAGCCTAGGACAAGGTAAAGAGCCTTTAGACTTGACAATAAAAGCATGGCCCATAAAAGGAAAAAAATAATAAACTGTAATTCACCAAAAATTGTAAAATTTGCTCAACAAAAGATCCTGTGAAGGGGACGAAAAGACAAGTCACAGACTGGGAGAAAATATTTGCCAATAATAGATCTGACTAGTTTCTAGAATACATAAAGAAATCTCAAAATTCAACAGTAAAAAAAATGTACTTAGAAAATGGGCAGAAGGGATGGAAAGACAGATGGAAAGGCCAAGAGGGTACACAGAAGGCAAATAAGTACGTGAAATGATGTTCAATGTCATTAGCCATTAAGGAAATGCAAACTAAACCCATAATAAGATACCACTGCCCAGAATGTGTCAGAATGACTGAAATAAGGCACGGGGACAGTGCCAGAGGTGGTGCTGGATCACGCGTGCATTTCTGGTGGGATCGTAAAATGGCTGAGTCACCCTGCAAAACAGTTTCTGAAGAGCAAAAACATGTAACGATCATAAGATCTAGCAATTACACCCTTGGATATTTATCCACTCCCCGCCCCCCTCCCAAATGAAGTCTTATGGTCACAGGAGAGCCTGGCAGCTTTGTGATAGCCCAAATGAAACAACCCATATGTCCTTCATAGGGTGACTGGTGAAGCAAACTGTGGTCTCTCCACACTATGGAACACTGCTCGGCAATATAAAGGGACAAAGTATTGACACGCAACGATTTGGATGGTCTCAAGGGGGGTGATGCTGAATGTTAACATCGATCTCTGATGGTTACATGTTGTATGATTCCATTTATGTAACATTCTCAAAATAAAATCGTAGGGGTGGAGAACAAACGAGTGGTGGCCAGGAGTTAGAGATGGGGAGAGGGATGAACGTGGCTGCAAAGAGATGATACCCGGAAAATGGTTGGGGCGGGGGGACGAATGGGTTCTCAGGGTCGAGGTGGTGGCTCCACAGATCTATGTACGTAGTAAAATTGCATAGCACACACACGCACACACAAGCACACACACAGTTGAATGCAGGCGAGACTGAGGAGATTTGAGTGAGGCTTGTGGCCTCTACCAATGCCAGTTCTCTGGCTTTTATGGTAGTTAGGTAAGATGTTACTGTTGAGGGCAACTGGCTAAAGGGCACACGGGACTTTCCTACACATTCTTGGCAACCTCCCGTGACTATATAATTATTTCAAAATAAAAAGTTAAAAAAAAAAGCCTCTTGATGCAGACCGTGCCCTGGGACCCCTTGTTTTACAGACCACAGTAGGCTGCCTACCATCTCTGCCCTGAGCTCCGGACTGCTTCCTGCCCCGGGTCTCTGGCCTCAGCAGCCTCTCCTTGCACCACAGTTCTTGGGGACCTCCTCCACGTCCCTGATTGCCTCCGGGTTCCTTGGTCTGCAGCTTTGCACATGGTCTGTTCTCCACCTGAAACAGTCTTCCTGGAATAGTCTACCTGCTCTTAATTTCAATCGTTTTTTTCCCTCAGCTTCTGAATCTGCGAGCAGGAGCAGGAGCAGGAGGCTGCTCATCTTCTAGTCTCCCCTGACCCTCCGGTGAGGAGTCCAGGTAAAGGGAGGAGCGTGACTCTCGGCTAATTGACAAAGCAGCGTGGGTTCCTGGGTCTTGGGTTTGGTGTGGAGTGCAGAATTCACTCGGGTTTTTGCTATTTGTCCGGTGCTAAACAGTCTTCAAGGGAGTACCTGCTGTGTGCCAGGCCTACGCTAGGATTTGGGTCACTGAAATCTGGGTCATCCTTGCTTCAGTTGCTCCTCTGTTGTCATGGTGTGATGTGATGGAGGCTGATGAGCGGACGGAAGAGGTGAACGAAGGGCGCTGTGGGACCCCACGCAAGGCCAAGCACCCGGCTCGCAGATTCAGAAGCTGAGGGAGAAAGACGATTGAAATTAAGAGCAGGTAGACTATTCCAGGAAGACGGTTACAGGTGCAGAACAGACCATGTGCAAAGCTGCAGACCAAGGAACCCGGAGGCAATCAGGGACGTGGAGGAGGTCCCCAAGAACTGTGGCGCAAGGAGAGGCTGCTGAGGCCAGAGACCCGGGGCAGGAAGCAGTCCGGAGCCCAGGGCAGAGGTGGCCATCCTGAGGACGCTGCCTCTATGCTGAGCCAGACTGAAGGGGGTCAAGGCCAGCCACGTAGAGGCCCCCACCACAAGGAGGCTAGGGAGACAGAGGTTGGCCTCAGATGTGGCAGGGTGGGAGCTGAGGGGAAAGAGAATTCAAGGGGCAGGGTGGGAGGTGGAGCCTGGGGTCATAAGGAGGTCATAAGGCGGGCATGAGAGCAACTTTTCCTGGCGCGCTTAGCCATAGGCTGGGCACGGCCAGAGGAGTGAGGCGTGCAGCTGGCAGGCAGACGTGGACAGACGCCGCAGGAGCAGCACCAACATTCCGGCCTGGTGAGAGCTTTACAGTTTCCAAATGGCTCTGCGTATCTCCCTGGCGGTATTGATTAACTAGCAGCAGGACCTCATGGTGCTTGGGGCCTGTTGTTCTAAAATGATGCGGCTTGGCTTCCAGTCCCGGCTTTGTTAAAAAAAAAATTATATATATATTATAATATATAATATATATATTATATATTATAATATATATATCTATCTTGAGCAAGCTACCTAATTTCTTAGATTCTTAGTGTCCTTGCCCATACACCAAATGTAATGCTAACCCCCCTCATGATCTGATTGTGAAGATTACATAAAATCATGAGGAAAGGGCTTATCAGAGTGCCGGGCACAGAGTAAATAATAATCACTTGCCTCTCTCTAGAGAGGGGAGCTTTCCTAGGTCAGACCACCAATCCTACCAGTCCCCTTAGATAAATCAGGGGCTCGGAGAGCCAGTCTTCGATGCAGACGCATCGTAGAGAACTTTCCAAGCGCTCTAGTGAAGTGTCGGGGCGGCCAGATCTGTATGTTTCTAGCGTAAGCTATTCTTTCCTTCGGCCTTTTTATGGGCTTGGGTCCAAGTCAAGTCCTCCACCTTCCTGTAGCCCATTCCTCGCTCTTTGGAAGCGAGACGCCATAAAGACACAGCCCCCAGGGCGCACTGAATCACAAAAGCAAGGAAAAGGGGTTCACAGCACTGGAGAACATCCTTTGATTTTTTTCCAGGACCACATTTTTTTTCCCCCCAGTTTGCTTTGTCTCCTGCTTGAAGGATTACAAAAAGAAAAAAAAAATCACACAAAAGCCTCCGTGTATCTTTTGAAAGGTAAAACTGAACCAGCTGAGCCTAATCAACTCACAGAGGTGCCATAAATACCCGCCAGGCTATAAAAGCACAATCTCCCTGATACGGCAAAGAAAGGTAAGAGCTACAATGTGAAAACGGCTCCCAACCTCAGGATAAACACTTCTCGAACTTGCTTGGTGCTCACGCCTGTCAGAGTTTAGTGGCTGGGCTGAGGATTAGAAAGAGAACCTTACAAAAAAAAAAAAAAAAAAAAAAGAGAACCTTACATGAGGATTCCCAGAAAGCCCAAGCCTCGGCCCAAGTGCTCCCTGGGGACGGGAGCTTCCCAGTACTAGTGATGGAGAGAAATGGACAGCCAATGGCGGGCAGGCATCCTAGTCTAGGGACGCAGAGATGATGATGTCATGGGAGTATACCTCCTTATCTGTTTGGACAATAAAGCTCTTGACTGTGTGTCTCGTCCCATCTTGACTGATTTCAGTCAATCGGGAGGATTCATAAGTCCCCATGTGTGCCTTAAAGCTTTCGTAGGCTTTCCCTTTCTTTGGAACGCTCCCCCCAGCTGGTCCTGCTTGCAATTCAAGCATCAGTAGATAACTAATGGAAAGTATTGGACACGTGATGACTTTCCAGTAAAAGTCAGTGTCCTCCCTTCCCCTTCAGAGAGGACTTCTGCTCTTGTCTATGTGGCACGAAGACCCACAACTTTCTTGGTTTTCCTTCCATTTCTATTCCCTCATCTGTTTTGTCTTCTTTAAGACTGTATCTGCGGAGCGTGTGGGTGGCCCAGTAGGTTAGGTGTCCAACTTTGGCTCAGGTCATGATCTCATGGTTCATGAGTTTGAGCCCTGAGTCAGGCTCTGTGCTGACAGCTCGGGGCCTGGAGCCTACTTTGGATTCTTTGTCTCTGTCTCTGTCTCTCTTTCCCTCCCCTACCCATGCTCTGTCCTTCTCTTTCTCAAAAATAAATAAACATTAAAAAAATTAAGAAAAAGAAAGTGTATCTGATATGGAGCCACTGAGGAGCATCAGAACAATGCGGAAGTTGAATAAAAGTTAGTCTAGTGGCTTGGATTCCCTCAAAGAGGCAGACCTACCTGAAACAAACCTGGGGGTGGGGGGACTTGACTTCCCCAGGTGTAGGACAGAGTTCGGATGGCCCTGTTATGGGCCATAGGACAGCTCTTGCCATATACGCGGTCAGTCCTTGACAGAAAACAAAAAGGCATTTCTCTCCCAGGCTCTGAGGGTCCCTTTTTCGGCTTACACTGATTTTCTCTCTCCATTGATGAGCTCTTCTCCCTGGATGGACCCACATACCACCTGTCATTCAGATTGCCCTGATTCAACCGAGCACACCCACTGGCTAACCGCAGTCCCAAGGGAAGAGGCCCCTCCATTCCATGTTTCAGTCCTGGCTGTGTCACTTGTCAGATGTGTCACCTGGGGCTGGAAGCTGGGATGTCAAAGCAGCTGTTGGCACAACTTTGTTTAACACCAAAACGAAGCAGGAACACAGTGACGTACGAGAAGACAAAACAGGAAAGAGGTGATAGATAGCTTCCTTCATCCTGAGTAGTTTCCTTTCTAGAATCAGGGTTGTTGTCTCAATTACAGAGACTGGTCTGTAATTACAGAGACATGTCTGGATGGGAGCTGCACATGCGTGTGTGTGCATATGTGTGTGCGTGTGTGTGCATGTGTGTGTGTGTGTGTGCCTGCATGTGAAGGGGAACACAAAGTCCTGAGTTCTCTTTTCATTCCTTTTGTGAAAATACTCCTGCACTCATTTTCATTTTAAGTGGTTTGCTATTAAACAACAATAAGGACAGAAATAGCAAATGTAACAGTCCTGGGAAAGGGATACAGAATTCTCACCTCTTTCTAAGGTGACTCTGGAGCTTCCCTCACACTTTTCCTGTCTGTGGTCATTCCTAACATTGTAGGTCACCAAGCCTCACTCCTACCTCTTTGATTTCTGTCCCCTCCACGGGTCAGGCTCCTGCACCTGCAATCTCAGAAGGGGAAACCATAGGCATTGCTTGCCTCGAGGGCTTCCTTTTCTTTGGGGGCCCTTCTTGCCAGGCACTGTCCATCTCTCTGAGTCTCTGTGGCTCGCCAAGGCCTCCCTCCCAGGAGTCCTTCCTTGCACCAGTGTGCCCTTCTCTGTCCCAGAGGCAGGGCTTACCCGGTCACACAACGCCTCAGAGCATCTGACGGGGAAGCAGGACTTAGAATCAGGAAGGACAACCTGGCTGGGACACAACGGGAGGGTGGTTTCCACGAATCAGTGTTGGATTCAGAGTGGCCGAAAGGAGAGGGCTCATAGGTTCATTGTCTGAAGTGAGGGGACACCTCTTCTGGGTCCAGGCTCCCTCAGGATCAAGGCTAACAACCACACGTATCTTTCCCATCACAGTCATGGAGAGAACGGCTCCTCATGTGCGACAGGGAAGCATCGTCTGTTGTTTCAGGGCTCCCTTATCTCAGCAGTCAGTCCCTCAGCTTCCTGATCTGTAAAATGGACAAAATGATCTCTGTGCATATCGTTGCCTCATCCTCCATATCCCTGGATTGGGCTTGTGGTTAATTCCTTCAACCCTGAAGATAAGGTTACTGAGGACAGCATAGGAATGTGGGTGTCAAACAGCCCCGTTGTAACATAATAACATTGCCATAGTAATCATCTTTTACAGAATATTAGTAATAACATCTGTAAAGATAGATAACTACTGCTTTTGAGAGCTTACCATATGTCAGTCATGGGTGCTTGTGTTTTATACGTACTATCTCATTTAGTCCTTACAACAATTCAGTGAGGGGTAGGGGTGCCTGAGTGGCTCAGTTGGTTGAGCCACTGACTTCAGCTCAGGTCGTGATCTCATGGTTTGTGAGTTCGAGCCCCACATCAGGCTCTGTGCTGACGGCTCAGAGCCTGGAGCCTGCTTCTGATTCTGTGTTTCCCTCTCTCTCTGCCCCTCCCTCACTCATGCTCTGTCTCTCTCTGTCTCAGAAATAAACATTAAAAAAAATTAAAAGAAAAACAATTCAGTGAGGGGTACTTTATTCACTTTAGAGATGAGAAAACTGATCATTTCAATGACTGGGCATAATGAATAGAAGCTATTAATATCATGATCATCATGATCATTGTCATTGTTGTCATTGTCACTGCCATTATTTCTTCCTCCACCCTCCTTCTTCTCCTTCCTTTCCATCTTTCCTAACTTCTCCATCTTTCTTTCTTTTCTTTTTTTTTTTATCAGTGTACTCTGAAAACATTCAAGCTGATGTTTGGATATCAGGCATTAAAGCCAAAGAAGTTTCTGATATTCTGGAAGATACAGGTAAGGCAACAACAGAGCAAGAGTGGAAGCTGATAGCTTTTAGCAGCTAGAGAACCATAGGAAATTTATCAAATTGGAAGACATAAAGACAATCCACGAGGTGCAGTCCCAGACAACAATCCATTCCTCCTGGGATGGCCCACCTTGATTGCTACCTGCCTTGACCTAATGGAGTTCATCCATACTGTCTGCATGGTTCTGTGGGCTCCACCTCTCCATGGGTGTTTGGGGTTGAATCTCCCCACACTCTGACAGGTCCTGACCTACTCCAAGGGTTCTGTGGGCGTTACTGGAAGAGACACAACTCTTGGAGTCACCCATCCCTGGGTCTGCCACTGACTGTGTGACTTGGGCATATCATCTAAGCTCCCTAACCTGCAGATGAGAACATCAGAGGTTTGTTTTAAATCAGCAAATTAGTAGGACAGGTGCTCTTACTCTCTCATGTCTGGGGCTCTTGTCTCTAAACAGTCACATTTTAATTTTCTTTCTGAGCCTTGCCTGACTGGGCGGTAGGGGTCCTCCTCAACGCACTCATCTGTCTGCAGTTGAGTGAAGTTGGCAAACAAGAGGAAACCTCTGTTCTGCAGGCCTTCTGAAACTATTTTAACTTATTAGTCCCAGAATCGCCAGTAATGTGGTATTAGCTGTCCTTCTACTCACTGGTTTCCAAGGAGAAATCCCTTCAGAGTCTAAGGGGATCTGCACAAACAGGGACTAAGTGCTAAATGTCTGCCATGCGATGAAGGCCCAATGTGGGCCACAGTCTTAGCGTTATGATTTGTGCCACGGCCAACAAGAACGAATCTGAAGCAATGAAGGACGCAGGACTCATGTTTCCTATTTAGTCTTGGAAACAGGGGACAGAGTTTAAGTTGTGTTTGTGTGGGTGGGTGTGGTTCACAAAGTCTCTTTACAGCACTGTTCAGGGCCATCCTGCTTCAAGAAACCCAGCGTGTCAACAGAATTTCTAAAGGACCCACTGACCTAGACTCCCAGTGAGGTCCCATGAACACCAACGTTCACATAACTCATGATCCAAGCCACAGGTGTGATTTCCAGCCTTCTCTACTGTTCCTCACCCTCCCCTCACACCCCAGTGTTCCTGGGAGTGTCTAGAAGATGATTCCAAAGCTCATGACCAACCTCCCTTTGTCTGGGTGCAGCTGCGTTCCTCCTGACTCCTTAGTTCTGAGTCACCATTCCTCTTGCTGCCAAGCAGCTTCTGCCTAGGTGATGACTCCTCAGTTTAACATTTTCTGGGACACTCATAAATCTCCCATTCCTTGGGTTACTGCAGTCCTCTCCCTCCTGCTCGATCTGGTATACTTTCCTCTCAGGGATACTACGACTGTCCCAGGAATCATCAGGTTGTGGCTGTCTGTACTAAAAAGGTGCATCTGTGTATGTGTGTAGATACCGTGGGTGTTGGGCTATGACATTCCAGGGCTAGTTACCCTGTTTGACGTAGGGTTGCCTCTGTCCTCTGCTGGGGGAGGAGCTACTGACTGGCTTCTGAGGCGAACTTGACACAAATCTCTTCCAATATTCTTTCACAGAAGAGGACTTCTGTTGACTCACCCCAATATATGCAAGATGCGTTGCACCTTCATAATCGACATGGATTCCATTATAGTTCAAGGATATTCCTTTGCCTCCACGCAGATAGCCTTCTGCTGGCCCATCACTTTAGTTTGCTGGGTAACAGCTCAGGCAATCTTTTTATTTATTTATTTATTTATTTATTTATTCTTATTTTTTAATTAAAAAATGTTTTTTAAATGTTTATTTTTGAGAGACAGAGACAGAGCATGAGTGGCGGAGAAGCCGAGAGACAGGGAGACAAAGAATCTGAAGCAGGCTCCAGGCTCTGAGCTGTCAGCACAGAGCCCGGCGTGGGGCTCGAACTCTGAACGGTGAGATCATGACCTGAGCTGAAGTCAGATGCTTAACTGACTTAGCCACCTAGGTACCCCTATTTTTTTTAAATGTTTTAATGTCTATTCATTTTTGAGAGACAGAGTGTGAGCAGGGGAGGGGCAGACACACACACACACACACACACACACAGAATCCAAAGCAGGCTCCAGGCTTTGGGTTGTCAGCATGGAGCCTGACATGGGGCTTGAATTCATGAGCCATGAGATCAGGACCTGAGCCGAAGTTGGACGCTTAACCAACAGAGACACCCAGGCACCCCATCAGACAATCTTTTTAAATCACATGACTAGTTAGGGACAGAACTAGGACGAACATCAGCCGTACCAGCTCCCAACTCTGTGCTCCTTCTGCTGTACCTGCACGTTGAAAGAAGGAAATGCCAGTGTGAAGCCTGAGGCAGACCCTGTAGGAGAGACACGTCGGATCAGACAGGTCTTGCCACAAAATAGCTTTCCGGTAGGAATTGCTACACTAGAATCACTGAGGTGGCTTAACACAAACCAACCAACCAACCAACCAACCAGTCAGCCAACAAACAAAATGTCATGGCTTTACTGCAGACTTGGGTCATCCATGTACTGGAAAGCTTCACTCTGGGGATCCAAAGGTGCAGCCAAACTGGAGACCACTGGCAAAGACACCTCCACCTGCATGTGGAGCTCGCTCCCAAGGTGAGGGTGACCCACTGCAGGGCTCTCTGTGCCAGGGAAGGAAGCTGGTGCCCACGTGCTCACCTGTTCCCATAGATCCCTCTTTCCCAGCAGAAGTGATTGGCAGTGACAGTGATGCTAATGTTCCTGGAAACTTCCCTCTAACACAATTATTGGGTATAAGACCTGCGAAAGTTCAGGAAAATACTTTTCTTTCTATCCAAAACACTCCTTGTAATAAGTTAATCAGTATCCAATCAATAAATTCTATTTTTTTATTTTTTAGTTTGATTTTTTCTTTTTGGACGCAGTAGTCTTAACTAGTGAAACAGTGAAAACTCATTTTCAGTGGGGCTTTATGTTTCAGGACCTGGGCTCCTTTTCCTGAGTCTGTGTTAGGAGCTTTTGCATTTGGAAGTTCTGGGAAGATAGAGCCACATTCACTCAAGAAAACGATCAGCTGCCACTGACAATTGGATGCCTCACCAAATAGGCACCTTTTCCTCGGTTCACCAGGGAACTCCATATTGCTCCTATCCAGTGGCTTTCAGTTTGGTTTGTGTAAGTATTTGGATCAGTGGTTGCTTATCCAGAAGAACATGGCTGGATGGTCTCAGATGGAAGAAATGGAAGGTTTTGTATTCCAGGGATAAAAGATAGGCATGGCAAACCCTGGGAGGGAGTTGGATTCCAAAAGATGAAGGACAAAGGTACTATGGATTCAAGAGTAGCAGTCAGGAGCTAAGATGTGTATGTGTTGAGCCTGACAGCCTTGGGAGCTATAGTGACGGGGGAGGTGCCTGAACTTGGCCTGGCAGGTGACCAGTGAAGATGGGACATACATAGGAGCCCTGGACAGGGAACATCTCTGAGGCAGAAGAGGGAATGATTGACTAGAAATTGGAGGTCAATCTTCAAATAATGCCAAGGAAGGAAGAATGTTCCTCCCAAGCAAATGACTGAGACTAAGTGTTTTCCCAGACTTAATTTCACATGGGAAATTACAGGAAAATGATGTTTTTTTGTACTTAAGTGTCAGGGAACAATTCTTGAGGTTTATAACATAAAACTATAAGACCATTCCCATGGTTTTACCAAGACTTGTAACATATATTATCTCGTTTGATCTCAACTGTATTTGGCATCCTTGCAATCTGTGTGTCTGTCCTCTTAATGGGGATGGAATTGGATCTTCATGATGATCATATATGAATGTAGAATTCTCATTTTTATCATCACTTTCAAGTGAGAATTCTGAGACCCAAACAACATGACTTGCTCAAAACTCAAACAGCTTGTCAACACTGAGTTGTAACCCCAATTCACACCCTTTCCCAACCTCCTTGACTAACACAGAAAAGAACAATCTCATTAAGCCTGAGGGCATGGGTCCCAGTGTGCACACTGCTGTGTTCTGTGACCGTGGCTTTCATAACCCTTCCTCAGTCTTCTAGCGGAAATAGCAAGAGACTGCTCACTTGTGCACAACTTGCCCGTGGCAGGTTGTGTGGTGAGTGGAAACAGCAAACGTTTGAGGGGTTCAATCTTAGCTCTGTCACCTATCATCTGTGTACTTTTGAACAAGCTTTTAAATTCTCAAAGCTTCCATTCCCTCAGCTGTAAAATGATCTTCAACCTCATAAATCTGTGGTAAAGATTATAAGCAATGATTTCATAGCAGTTGGGGACACAATACTCACAGAAAGTAGGTGTTTTGCAACTCGAAGCAGGAGCAAGAATAATTTTCTGATTTCATTTGCCCCAGAAAGAAGTGGAATTCTTCACTGTCAGATGGATGATTGCAGAGCTCAGCCATTACGTGCAGTCGAAGAAGAGAAGCCTGTGGATGCATGCAGGGCCCTGTGTCTCTCTCAGCCCACAAGAGGGGATTCTAAGTGAACCTGAGGGCTGTTAACATTGACACATGTTGAGGAGCATTCTCTGTGGTGAGCAAGCCCATTAGAACGATGACGCCCACAAAGCTTTGTTTCACCAGCAGTGGTTCATTATGAACAGAACATGACGACTTCATCTGAATGGGGGCTAATGGTGAACAGATGGGCTGGCAAGGCAAAGACCACAAAATGCTGTCTCCAAAAATGTAGTTATATGTTCCGTAAACCCCGACTCCTGTTCTCACTCCTCAGTCGCTGTAATAGCTAGCTGAGACTGAGGAAGATGGCTGACAGGAAACGGAGCTTGGCCAGAGGAGGTGTTCATGTCTCTGTGAGTCTGACATGTGGCCACTGGCTGCCCCCAGCAGGATACGGTAAGGTGCAAAAAAAGAGAAAGGGGGCCAGGATGTGGCCCTTGAAACCTATGCCAGAGGCATCTACATGGGGATGCATTCTTAAAATCGATTATCAACTAGGAAGAAGAAAGTAAATATTTACTAAACTAGTGTCTAGACATTCACTGTACTGCATTTGACATACACACGTAACATGCACATACACTATTTCGTAACAACCACCTTCCAAAGTGATTTGCATTTGATTTGATTTTCGGTTTTGCCTTTTATTGTTTGTCTGTCTGGTGTGGTTTGGTTGGCACCAAAATACTGTTGACTTTTTGGGTCATTCCCATTGGTACAGAGTTTGGAGCAGAATTTAGAGACCAGAGAATCAGTAGAAATCACAGAAGATAGTGAACTTCGAGGGCTTCCAAAGTGCTTCTAAAATTAATCGTGATTCAGTTGCATGGAAATTCATAAATAATTGCAGCTTCATGTCTGAGTTGATGTGGGGGCAAAACAGAGACAATATAATAGGAATTGAACATTGGAGATGCATACACGTTTAGATTAAGGCATTCACAGAAACTGTTGGGAGAAATTTGACTTCCAAGGGCATGGAATGGGGGTTTAAGTAAAGCCAAACAGACTTGAATTTATATTATATTATCTCATTAAAACTGACAAAGGGTTGGGGTTATTGGCCCCATATTATTAGGAAATGGAACATCAAAAGAATAAAGGAAAAAAATAGTGAGTAAGAGAAATCAGCATTTGAATCTAATTATTTTTAACTAGAAAAATTCTTATTTATCAGGACTGTAAATACATACCCACTTGGCGTAGAAACACTGCCACATTGCAAGAAACCTGACCATGTGTGCATATTCTAGCCCCACCATCAAAGTCCCTGGTCCTGATTTATTCTATCTCCTAGGCTACTTTCTTCTTACCATATTAAAAAGTAGTAACTATTTTTTTTAAATAAAAATCAACACCTACTCATTATAAAAATAAGGTAAAAACAAACATAAAAATATAGAAAGAAAGAAGTCAATAGAAACTGACTCCAAGTGATCCTGGAGGTTGTTTTGGGCAGGCCAAGATGTCCATTTTAGTATATGTACTGCCTAAATGAGCACCAAGAATTCCATTTTATTTATTTATTTAAATTATTTTGAAATTAAGTTTATTTATTTATTTTGAGAGAGACAGAGACAGCGCGAGCAGGGGAGGGGCAGAGAGAGAGGGAGAGAGAATCCCAAGCAGGCTCCGCACTGTCAACGCGGAGCCTGATGTGGGGCTCAAACTCATGAACCATGAGATCATGACCTGAGCCGAAACCAAGAGTCAGACGCTTAACCAATTGAGCCACCCAGGTGCACCCCCGAGACTTCCATCTTAACACTTAAGTGTTAAAAGATAAAAGGAAACCATGTTAAAAGAATAGAAGAAAAATATAATAACAGCAATTCCACAATCAAAGATATTTCTATAAAGGAATATAAATTATAAAGAAAAGCAAATGGAAATTTGAACCACTGACGTGAACAAATCATGAAATGATTTCAAAATAGTATTTGAAATAGAATAACCAGTGAACTTGGCGATTGATTTGTAGAAATCATCTGCTGTAAAAAATAAAGAGAAAAGTATTGAAGAAAAAGGAAGAGAAAGGAGACTTGTGGGGCAACATGAAACACTCTGAGCGTCTGTAAGACCCCTCTCAACGCTCAGGAAAAAGTGGCTTCCTCCCTTCTGATGTCGGTGATCACGCATCAGGAATGGTCAGTGATTCCCAGATGTCTTCCTTCATCGTGTGTGTGTGTGTGTGTGTGTGTGTGTGTGTGTGTGAAGTTTTTAGAAGCTTAATGTATTATTTTATATCACCCCTGTATTTAATTGCAGCATTATTTATAATAGCCAAGCTATGCAAACAGCATATATGTACATCAAGAGATGAACAGATAAAGATGTGTATATGCCCAATGGACTATCAGCCATAAAAAAAGAATGAAATCTCACTATTCATGACAAGTTAGGTGGACTAGAATGTATTAAACTCAGTGAAGTAAGTCAGACAAAGAAAGAAAAATACCATATAATTTCACTTATATGTGGAATCTAAAAAACAAAATAAGTGAATGAACAAACAAATAAAAGCAACAATAATAAAAGAGAAACGGGCTCATAAATATAGAGAACAAAGTAGTCGTTGCTAGAGGAAAGGGATTGGGGGAAGAGTGAAGTAGGGGAAGGGTATTAAGAGGTACAAAGTTCCAAATATAAAATAAATAAATCACTGGGATGAAAAGTGCCACATAGGCAACAATATTAGAACTTTGTATGCTGACAGATGGTACCCACTTATTGTGGTGAGAATTTCGCGATGTACCTAATTTTGCATCACTATGCTGTACAACCTGAAACTAAAGTAACATTATATATCAACTGTTCTTCAGTAAAAAATAAAATAAAATAAAGATGTTGGCCTCTTACTAGCAACATTTCCACTTTAAAAACTAATACACTGTTTCACTGATACATTGTTATTTATTTTTCCTTTTAAATAAATATTGTGTGTAGGTCTCGCCACATCTCCTTTGATACATACGGTAGTTCACCACTGAGCACATTTACAATGCTTTGCCTCACTGTTTTTGGTAAGATTTTATTTTTTTAAGAGCAGTTTTAGGTTCACAGCAGAATTGAGAGGAGGGTATACAGATTTCCCATACAGCCCCGCTGCCCCATATGCACAGCCTCCTCCATTATCAACACCCTCCACCAGAGTGATATGTTTGCTACAATCAATGAACCTACATTGACACGTCATAATCATTCAATGTCCGTAGTTTACATGATGACTCTTTCCTGGTATTGAATGTTCGGTGAGTGTGCGCAAATGGATGATAATATGTATTCATCGTTATAGTGTAATAAAGAGTATTTTAATTGTCCTAGAAATCCTCTGTTCTCCACCTGTCTTCCCCCCTTCTAAACTCCTGGCGACCGCAGATTTTTTTTTTTTTTTTTTTTTACTGTCTCCATAGTTCTGTCTTTTCCAGAATGTCATATAGGTGGAATTGTACAGATTGACTTCTTCCACTTAGTAATATGCATTTAAGTTTCCTCCCTGACTTTTCTTGGCTCAATAGATCATTTCTTTTTAAACATTGCATTTTCTGGATGGGCTACAGTTTATTTATCCATTCACCCTTGGGAGGAAAACTCAGTTGCTCCTGAGTTTTGGTAATTAAGAATAAAGCTGCTATAGATATTCACACGCAGGTTTTGGTTTGATAGAAATTTTCAGCTCCTTTTGGTGAAACACTGAGGAGTGTGATTGCAGGATCACATGATAAGAGTATGTTTGTTTTGTAAGAAGCGACGAATAACCATAAATAATAAATAAAAGAAACTCTCACCAATAATGAATGAGAGTTTCTGTTGGTCCACAATCTCACCAGCATTTCCTGTTGTTAGTGATTTAAATTGTGGCCATTCTAATCTACATACAGTGGTTCCCTCATTGTTGTCTTTAGCCCATTTTAAATCAGGTCATTTCTTTTCTTATTGCTGTGTTTCAAGAGTTCTTTATCTGTTTTAAATAACAATCCTTTATCAGATATGCCTTTGCAAATATTTTCTCTCAGTCTGTGACTTGTCTTCTCATTTCTTGACATTGCCTTTCACAGAACAGAAGTTTTAGGTTCTAATGAAGTCCTGCTTATCAATTATTTCTTTTATGTATCATGTTTTTGGTGTTTTATTTAAAAAGTCGTTGCCATACCAAGATCATCTATGCCCCCCTCTCTTATGTTATCTTTTAGGAGTTTTGAATTTTTGTATTTAGGTCTATGACCCATTTTGAGTTCATTCTTGTGAAGGGTGAAAGGTCAGTGTCTAGATTTATTTACTTTTCCATGTGGCTGTCCAATAGTTCCAGCTCCATTTATTGAAAATACTAAATTTGCTCCATTATATGGCACTTGCTTCTTTGTCAAAGATCAAAGTGAGTGGGGTGAGTGGGTGGCTTAGATGGTTAAGAATCTGACTCTTGGTTTCAGCTCAGGTCATGATCTCATAGTTTGTGACTTCGAGCCCTGCGTCAGGCTCCATGCTGCCAGTGCAGAGCCTGCTTGGGATTCTCTCTTTCCCTCTCTCTCTGCCCCTCCCCCACTTGTGCACATGCTCGTTTTCTCACTCTCAAAATAAATAAACTTTATACTAAAAAAAGATCAAAGTGAGTCTATTTTTGTGCTCTCTATTGTGTCCTATTGATTTGTGTATATTCTCTCACCAGTACCACACCATCTCGACTACTGTAGTTTTGTTGTAAGTCTTGAAGTTGGGGAGTGTCAGTTCTCCAACTTTGTTCTTCTCTTTCAACATTGTGTTGATTATTCTGGGTCTTTTGTCTCTCCATGTAAACTTTAGAATAAGTTTGCCAATGTCTGTAAAGTAATTTCCTGTAATTTTGATCGGAATCACATTGACTCTGCACATCAAGTGTTGAAGAATTGACATCTTGACAATATTGAGTCTTCCTACCCATGAACATGGAGAATGTCTTCGTTTATTTAGTTTTTCTTTGATTTTATTCATCAGAGTTTTGTAGTTTTCCTCACATAGATCTTGTAGATATTTTGTTAGACTTATTATTTCATTGGGGGGGGGGTTGCCTATGTAAATGATATTGTGGTTTTAATTTCATAGTCCACGTTTTCATTGTTGGTATATAGGAAAGTGACTGGACTTTTATATATTAACCTTCTATTCTGCAACTTTGCTCTAATTGTTTATTAGTTCCAGAAGTTCTTTTGTTGATCCTTTGGGATTTTCTCTATAGGAGATCCTGTCATCTGTGAACAAAAACAGTTTTAGTTCTTCCTTCCCAATCTGTGTATCTCATTTCTTTTCTTATTGCATTAGCTAGTATTTCCAATATGATGTTGAAAAGGGGTGGTGAGGAAAGATATCCTTGACTTTTTCCTGATCTTAGTGACAAACCTTCTATATTATCTATATTATCAGATATTCTTTATGAAATTGGGGAAGTTCCACTCTATTTTGAGTTTTCTGAGTGTTTTTAGCACAGATGGGTGTTGGATTTTGTCAAACACTTTTGTGTCTATTGATATGATCATGTGATCCTTCTGTTTTACTGTGTTGATGTGATGGATTACATTAATTGATATTCCAATGTTGAACCAGCCTTACATGCCTGGGATAGATCCCATTTGGTTTTGGTGTCTACTTCTTTTTACACATTATCATATTTGATTTACTAATATTTTGTTGAAGATTTTTGAATCTGTGTTCATGAGAGATATTGGGCTGAAATTTTCTTGTAATGTCTTTGCCTGGTTTTGGTATTAGAATAATGCTGGCCTCATAGAATGAATTAGGAAATATTCTTTTCACTTCTGTCCTCTGAAAGAGATTATAGAGAATTAGTATAGTTTCTTCCTTAAATGTTTGGTAATACTAACCAGTGAAATTTTTAGTGTTTTTTTTGTGTGTGTGTGTGCTTTCTCATGAAACACAAACTGGAGAGTGGAACTTCATACTGAAGAAAAATTCTGTGGGGACCCTTTTAAAATGATTTTGTGCCTACTTTTATTCCCTTTCCTTTGCTTTAGATTTTTCAAGATTGAAGCATACTGAGGCATTAGTGGTTTTTTTGTTTTTGTTTCTTTGGGAGTGGTGTTTTTCACTGCCTTGCCTTCCCAGGTGCCTTAAGAAAAGGGAGTGGGGAGAAAGGGCTAGCTTACCAAAAGGTTATCCATAGGTAGATTTGAAATGGCTGTCGTTGGGGACAGACTGTATAAGGGAAGGGGAAACAGGTTTTTAAAAGCAAAATATTCTAATTCTAATATAAGTTTTCTGTTTTACTATAGTTCTTGCCTTTCTAAGCTTTTAAATCACTTGGAAGGAAGAAAATACCCAGAGAATCAAATTATTTACACTACATATAAGTTATATTACTGAATGTAAAAAAGGTAGATAAAGTGTGTGTGTGTGTGTGTGCATGTGCATACATTTTGAATTAGTGTGCAAATAGCATTATAACTGGGAACTTAGCAATATTTTTTTAAAAGCTTTTGATTTTAATTTTTAAAAATGAAGATTTTTTTTTTGCATCATGTTACGTAAAGAAGCACCAAACTAACTTTATTAAAAAGTATGTTGGGGCGCCTGGGTGGCTTGGTTGGTTGAGCATCCGACTTCGGCTCAGGTCATGATCTTGCGGTCTGTGAGTTGGAGCCCCGCGTCGGGCTCTGTGCTGACAGCTCAGAGCCTGGAGCCTGTTTCAGATTCTGTGTCTCCCTCTCTCTCTGACCCTCCCCTGTTCATGCTCTGTCTCTCTGTGTCTCAAAAATAATAAACGTTAAAAAAAAATTAAAAAAAAATGTATGTTATGGTCAAACTTGTGTTTAGCCTCCAGAAGTTTCACCTGAACGTGAATAATAAACATTAAGTTTACTCTTTGAAAAACACCATTTCATACCTGTAAGATTGACAAAAACGTTTGAAGTCTGACGATGCCAGGTACTGCGCACAAATATTGAAATGGGAACACTCATATCTTACTGTAGGAATATAAATTATAACCACTTGGAAAATGATATGGCATTAATGAGAAGATCCACTTAGATCTAATGAATGAGAAGACCCACTAAAAGCTCTCTATAACCCAGCACTTCCTCTCCTGGTTGTGTAAATTGGAAAAACACCTGTACACATAGTCAATGAAAACATAAAGTATCAGCACCAGCATTTCTGAGAGCCCAGAACTGGAGCCAGCTGAAATGCCTATCATGAAATAAATGATACTTACATTTTGATGGGCTCTTTTTAATAAACATTTTTCAGCAATGAAAACAAGTGAATTAGACTTAGGATTATCAACAACCACAGACCTCATAAACATAAGAGTAAAAAAGCAGGTTTCAGAAATGTATGTACAGAATGATTCCACTCACAAAATGTTTCAAAATACGAAAAACAAGATAATACATTCTGGAAATGTACACACACATAAAAGAATAAAAGGAATGACAACATATTTAGAAGAGGGCTTACCTCTTCTAAAAAGAAGAAAAGGGAAAGAATGATAGCCAGGATGGATACAGAAATGGCTTCAAACAATATTTTCAATGTTTGATTTATTAATCTGAATAGCTGGGGCACCTGAGTGGCTCAGCGAGTTGAGCATTGGACTCTTGATTAAGACTCAGGTCATGATCCCAGAGTCGTGGGACAGAGCCCCATGTTAGGCTCTGTGCTGGGCGTGAAGCCTGCTTGTGATTCTCTCTACCTCCCCCTCTAGCTCTCTCCCCCACTCGCACACACTCTCTCTCTCTCCGAAATAAAAGAAAATTAATCTGAATAGTTATTACATAAATGTGCATTACACCTTTGGAAAATTTGTAAAATTTTTATAAAAGAGAACTTATTTAGTGCAACCACAATAGGGCAATTTGAAACAGAGCTACTTGAAAATATTAATAAAGTTGCAGTCTGTGTACAAAATTGAAAGTTTTAATGAAAGCCCCAAATTAAATAATTTCTAACCTAGGGGGCGCCAAACACACGGCAAACTATTTTCACTTAATTTTTTTTTTTTTTTTTTTTTTTTTAAAGCAGCGCTATTTAAGCTGATAAACAGAAGTTCCCACCATTCTTTTTCAGGACATTACCTCCCAGAACTTCTGTAAGAAATTGTAGTGATCTTGGTGTTTTTATTAAACGTTCGGTGTTGTTAGAAAATGGCCCATTTTGTATATCTTATAACAATATCATTTGTGACTTCACTAACTGCTGAATGCTATTAGAGTCCTCAAAACGATGGACTAAAAATAAGCTAACTATGGAACAGAATCTAGATGTAATAAGAGATTTGAAAGGCCACCAAGAATGGCTGTGATACTATTAAGATAGCATGTTCCAAAATATCAGAGACAACAAGAAAATAAAAAGGGGCATTTAATCTGTATGCCATCCAGTTTACTAACAACATCGTATGGAAATAGAGCAGCACAGTAATTAACCTCTAAGTTACAATATACATCTTGATTCATACAGTTATTCTTCTCCCACTAATGACATTCGAGCCAGAGGAAGAGTTGGCACCACTGGACCTTTATTCCAATAAGGCAATACATGACTGGAGCCAGAGAGAGGCTGCCCCTGAAAATTGGGTGTGCATTCTCCATTCATCACTCTCCTTACCAATCGCCACTGCTTAAATAGGGGTGCTCAAACTTCCACTTTAAATCACCCGTAGGACTCGTTAAAGCATAGATTGTAGGATCCCACCCCAGAGTTTTGATTTCATAAGCCAGGTGGACCCTGAGAGGATACATTTCTTACAAGTTTCCAGGTGATGCTAATGCTCCTGGTCCTTAAAACTAGTGGCCCATAGCAGTCTGTTTCATTCATTTACATTTTCTACACAGTCCCTCTTCCTGTTTAAGTTTGTGGCTCCTCTGGTCCAGATGATCCAGAAAATGCAAGAGTTTACAAATAATTTACCTTTTTAATATATGAGAACAGGTAGCCCTATAGTTATGCTGTTTTTACTCATAATGTTTGAGTATATTTTCCCGAGTGGTAGGGAAAAAAAGCAAAGTTTTTCTCTATATTTCTGTGTAACAGCCTGGGAGCAGGTCTCAATTATTATGCATTACCCGCGTGTGCCCTGAGGAGAGGATGGAATGAGGAACCCTTGGCTTTTCAATGCTAATACTCGATGTGCTTTAAGAGTTGGAGTTTATTTGGGAATCTCTACAAGTAATTCAAGTTTTTCTCATCATGGGAAATTGAGGATAATAGTATGTTCTCAAATATACCACCGGAGAGATTAAAAGAGATCATGTGTACCCATATTGGGGAACTCAATACACATTAGTTCCCATCTCCCATCTCTCCTCTCCTGTAATTGAAGAGGAGGGGATTTACAAAGATATCAAAGCAGATAAAACAGTTGAATGGTATTTTGCCTTGGAGGACGGGGGGGATTGGGATTTGCCAATGGACTTATTTCCCAACTTTGCACCATAGGGGTCTCTCCCCCACGCCCTCTTCGCTTCTGTTCCCATATGAGTAAGGAAATTCGGAGACAGATGGTGACTCTACATTGAAGAGGCCTCTGAGAAAGGGAGTAGGCTACACTTCAGGGCTGCCTGTCAGAAAGGCCTGTGATAATAGGGAGGTTCGCTGCCTGTGCTGTTAACATAGTCACCATTAGCAACCCGCGGCTTTTGAGAATTTTGAAATGTGGCTTGTGGGACTGAGGAATTGAATCTTTCAGTTAAAGTTAAGTGTAAGCAGCTACATGGGAGGAGTAGTTACTGTATTGGGGAGTGCCGGTCTAGAATTTAGGTTAATTGGAAAGGTCCAGATGCAAATCCTGACTCTTCCAGTTTTAGGATCCCATGCAAATTACTCCCCGAGTGCAATGCATCCTCCCAGATGATGGTCAAGAGGAAGAAATGAGGTTATTAATGGAAAGTGTTAAGCGCAGTGTCCCCCACACAGGAAGTGCTAGATAAATATCGACTGCCATTCTAGTACTCACTGCTGGTTTGAATATTGATGAACTTTCTTCCTCAGAGCTGTCCATGAAAGAAAAGTAAAGGAATTCCATGGAAATATTACCCAATAAGTTTGTTAGATTATGGGCGACCAATTCTGTGCAAAGATTTGAGGAATCTATCTCAGAACCTTTTCATCATTTGACATTTGACAGGCAACTGGGGTGTCTTGAAGCAACTGGATCTTGCTTTTTGTGATTGTTCTGAAAAAAAAAAAATACTTGTTTTGTGTAGATTTATGGCAAGAGATAATGCATGCAATCATACTTACCTTGCATGAACTAATTTGAGGATATGGTCATTCACTCATAAATGCTGAGCCAGGGCCGTACTAGAAAACTTACAGATTTATTATGTAGCATGAACCGGTGTTCTCCAGCTTTTGATTCTATGTGCATGTAATTATATTTGACATTGAAGTGGATGGAGCGATTGCCCTGAGAGCAGGAGAGCCTCCTAGAGGGATTTTGCCTCTGACCACTTGAATTGTGCTGGGAAAGGTAATTGTTGGTGTGTATGTCTCAGTTTCCTTATCTTTTTAATGGAGAGACAAAATATGCCATGGCTCTGTCTGCTTTTGAGAAATATGGAGGCTATTCAATAAATCATGAGAAAGAGGAATATGGAGCCTTAATGAAAATAAAGTGCATAATAGGAAAAGAAGGTGCAATATATTTTATTCAAGTCTCCCGTGTGGCCACGTGGATGGATTCTTCCCAAGAGACTGCGTAATTGTAGAGCATTTTAGTTGCAGATGTGAAATAAATGTCGCTTCTAGCTGAATATTTTCCCTGGCTTCGTCCATATGAAGCACAGATGTTTTACAAATCATCTTTATATTAAGTCTGAGATAACCCAACTAGGTTTAAAAATGATCACATTTTTCGAATTGTGCTGTTTCCCAAGCAGTGTGCTCTGGGAAGAGAACTGGCTTCAGAAGGTGATTCCAGATATGATCCCTGGGGTCCCCAATCCAGTAGCCTCTGGGAACTCCAATGTAGCACAGTCCATCTTCTGATAGAGAGGAAGCCCGTGGTACAGGTCCCACACCTTGTGTCGAGTCTCCCAAGGGGCGTTGTCTCCTTTCACACAGGGAAAATGAGGAGATTTGGCCACGGACAGCTTCAGGCAAAGATATGTTAAGATGAAACCCCTATGAGCAAGTTGTAGATACTGCTCTTACGAGTTGAAAATCTGGCAAGATCTGGGGCATCTGGGTGGCTCAGTCGGTTGAGTGTCTGATTCTTGATCTCGGCTCAGGTCATGATCTCTGGGTTCATGGATCTGAGCCCCACATTGGGTTCTGGGTGCTGACAATGCAGAGCCTGCTTGGGATTCTATCTCTTTCCCTCTCTCTGCCCTGCCCCTCTGCGCACGCGCATTCTCTCCAAATGAATAAATAAAAAAAAAAAAATCTGGCAAGATTGAGTCTTGAAGGGCTTGCATTGGGCCAGCACCCCTTGGCCCTATTGGTTGTATGCGTATGTGTGGGAGTTGGGAGAAAACAAGTTGCCTATAAGTTTATCTGGCAGCATCTTTATCCGCCAAGAAAGTCCTCTGCTGTTGGCAGGAGGCAGAACCGCAGAGAGCTCACGTCTAGGGTGCTTTTGAAACCAGCTGACTTGGCTGGTGCTGCCCCTTCCCAAGCACCTTCCTCTTGGGCCTTCAGTATCACAGTCTAAAGTCTCTTCCATTAAACAAGCCACTCCCTTGCCCTTGAAAGGGGCACAGACTGGCTACAGTGATTGGCACTGGAAGGATCTGTGCTTTGGAAGAGAAACTTTTTCCTTTGACGACAGGAATGTGATCTTATATACATATTGAGAACATAATGGTCCCTAAACAGTGTGTTTGGAATTGTTCCATTTTAAATACCTTTACCTGGAGACCGAATATCGCCCAGTCAGAAGTGGAGTAGAGGGAGCCAGGTGCATCTGTTTCTAGGCTGATCTCCAGCAGGAGTGAAACCGGTGCCCGGGCCTGTACGTCTGGCGGTGCATTCTGGTCTTCTGGGACCTACTGCATTAATGCAAACATGTAATCACTCAAGTGCACTCAAGACACACAATTGACTGCTTTCAAAGAAATAAGCAGTAATCGAGCACCATCGAGATCCATAGCAAAAAGAATTTTCCCCCCAGAAGTAAAAAGATCTTCAGAAACGCAGCACTTGGCCTTCTCTGCCAGACAAGAGCCTGGCTGGAACTGTTTTTGACATCCTCATTCAGGTTAATGATGAGTCTAGTCTTAACCCCAATCAAGGGCTTTCCCAAACAAAAGAGCAAACTCTCTAATAGGCATTTGGGAAGCCAGAAACAACTTCAAATTCTTTTTTTTTTTTTTTTTTTAAGGTAGGCTTTACTCCCAGTGCAGAGCCCAATATGGAGCTTGAACTCACCACCCTGAGATCAAGACCTGAGCTGAGATCAAGAGTCGGACACTTAACTGACTGAGCCACCCAGGCTCCCCACAACCTCAAATTCTTAAAGGCAACCCCACATTAAAGTTTCAAAAGATCTTGTAGTTCGTTTCCCACACTCACATACCCTCATGCACACGATTGAATTGATGTGCACACCCAAACATTTGCTCACAATCATCTAGCCTTGGCCGGAAACAAGTGATTTTGACCCCAAATCCAGTGGGGTTTTCTCTCCACTTGGGAACACGCCTTACAGATTGTGCCTCCTCACTCCTATGATTTCCTCATCGCTGGAGATTCATGATCTCATGATGTCAAGGCTAGGAGGCCCCGACGGCATCTCCTTCCCGCTGTCCTTCATTTCATAGAGGGGACTAGAGTGTCCCTAGAGATTCCGTGGTTGGGGCAAGTTCGCAGGGAAAATAAGCAAAAGGGAAAGGACCAGAACATAGGCCCAGGAATCTGGAGTCTGGTTCTCTTGACTTGTTTTAGGCATCTCTACTCATATTCATCTTATTATTTACTTTGTGGAAAAAAATATAATGGGGTCAAAGCTGCCAAAAGTCTATTCCTTTAGGGGAACTTTTGTTTCTCAAATGTGATAAGAATATCAGTTTGCAACAGGCATTTGACATTCAGAGGCCTTGAAGATCCAGGGAGATTATTAAAGAGAAACGCTAAATTTTGTTTCTTTTAATAATTTTTTTTTTAATCTTCCCAACAGGAAATTAAATTTTGCTGACCAGTTCAGGGTTCCAAACCAGGCGGACTCCGTTAATGAGAGGAATGTAAGTGAACAAAGGCTCCAAGGGTAAAGCATCAGGGTCTCCCTGAATGTGAAGATGCAATAGGTATTGGGGTTTTTTTTGCTTTTGTTTTTGTTTTGCAATAGGTATTATTAAAAATACATGTTAAAATCACACTGCCATCCTTCTGTCACTTGTTCAGTTAGTACCTTCTTCCTTCCTGTTCTGTACGCAAAGTTAACATTCAGTAAGTATGGGCTTAGGTGAGGAAAACAGGGCTGGAACTAAGGTCTAGACTCTCCTTGGTCTGGCGGGACTTGTGGCAGTTCTGTGCGTTAGAAGCGTCTGGCAAGCTACAAAAAAAAAAAAAAAAAATACCCATGCCCAGGTGCCAGCCTGTAAGCAAGGGCCTGACGTGAATAGCTTCAAAAGCTCACCTCAATGAAGTTCATGTGCAGCTAGTGTGGACAGTATTTAGGCCATAGATGCACGTTTGCTCTTCTGAATTCTCGCATTCGCTAAGGACCCTGTCATGGGCTGGGGCCTGTGGTTCTTGCCGAGGACAGAGATGGGAACCCCACAAGGTTCCTACAGGTCGTTGTGACTGAACAATGAGGTAGTGCATGGGGCAGAAAAAGACGGTTGTGGCCACCTTTCAAATCCAAATTTGGGGTCTGCTGAGTCATCAATTACATTCAGTTCCTTCTGGAGCCAGTGTCGTGCATTCTCTCTCTCTCTCCCATCCTACCACCGGAAGATGCCCTAACATCAGCCAGATCTGTGTCCAGCGCTGCCTTAGTATCTTTGTCTGAAAATCATGGCGTCCCTGGTATCCACCTTCAGGTTTCTTGTGGGGATTAAGTACTCAGCCCAGTGCTGGTGAATGGAAAAGCACTCCGTAAATATCAGCTCATTTGAATCAAGTGGCCTCTTGCATTTAAATGGTCTCATTCTGGCCTCTTGCATTTAAATGGTCTCATTCTCTGGGCGTTTGGGTGGCTCAGTTGGTTAAGCATCCAGCTCTTGATTTTGGCTCATGTCATGATCTCACCATCGTGGGATCGAGTCCCAACTCTGCCTCTAGGCTGACAGCCGGAGCCTGCTTGGGATTCCCTCTCTTCCTCTCTCTCTCTCTCTCTCAAAAATAAAAACAAACATTAAAAATAATAATAATAAATATATATGGTCTCATGCTCCTCACTGCTCAGAGGAATCCAGAATAGACTGACTCATCTTCCCTTTCTATATTTTGACCTTCTCTAATTTAAGGTGTGTGGAATCCAACAGGGGTCCTCCTTCAGCTGTGTGGATGAGAACATCGTCTGGTTTCTGCAAGCCCATGAGTCTGGAGACACTTCTGTCTGAAGTCCAGAGGTTAGTACCCTTGTGGATGAATTACAGCAGCTGTATTTCCTTCTGTTTAATCACAGGTTTTGTAGGCTGGAAGGGGCCCTAATGATCATGCTTCAGTGTCCCACCCACACAGGATTCCTCTGGAAAATGATTGAACAGCCTCTGCTTGACAACTTCAAGTAACAGAAAACTCACTTCACAGAGTAAACTCATTCTGTGCTTGGGTGATTCCAATTGTTCTATTTTTTGAATAGTTCTTTGTACTGAGAAAAATCCATTTCCCTATAGAACCTCTCCTTTGATCCTGGTTCCCTCTTACTTTCAAAGCTAATATTGACATTGGAATGACAGATGTGTTCCATGTCAGCTTCTATTGGGTTGGCAGTGACCGTCTGGACTGTGGTGAGGAAGGTGAAAGCTACCTCGTGGCTCCTCAGGGAAGAGAAATGGATCCCCTCAGCCATGTCTGGCCACAGGGTGGGGAAGGCAACTTTCAAACCAACAATTCCTTGACTGATCGTCGTCTAACTACCCCCCCCCCCCCGCCCCCCGCTTCCATGTAGCCATGTTTTCTGAGTATTTTATCTGCAAAATTAGATATCTTGATTTTCTTCACGCACCCTCTCTGTGCATTTTGTCGCTGTTGTTCTGGTGTTTTTAACAATGTCAGTCTCAGCTTAGGTCTGATTAGAACAGGTGAAAAGCAGCTGTTCCACCTTCCTTTTTCACCTGTAACATTTGCCAGCCATCTCGGTTTTGAGGGAGTCCCTCCACCTTGTTGAATTTCATCATTTTGTCCTCAGTTTCTCTGTCTGGGCCTCAGGCACCATAGGCATCCGATTCTGTCCTCTGCCGCGTTCTCTCCCTCTCCCCCACTTTGATGTGTCTGCAAATGCCATCAGCCTGATGTCAACTGAGAAGCTGCTGGGTTTGTCTTCCGGGCTTTCCACCCGCACCCTTTCTTCACACCATGCGTTTTACAAAATTCTTACGCTCTTAACTAGCTCAAACTTAAGATTCCGGCCAACGTCTCTGTAAATTAGAACCCTTCCTGTGGTGTTTGCATTTTAATAAGGGGCTCTGGAGGCCTCCGTGCTGTTATTTCAGGCGGCAGCACAAGAACTGAAAGGCACGGAGACCCAGCGAGAAGACTGGGCAGGTGGATCGTGCAGCAGGCTGATCAGGAGCAGAGCCAGGAGAGTTTATGTGCGAGTTTCCAAGTCCCAGCAGGACTCTGACATGTGTCTGTGAGCGGTGGGCAAACTTTCCAGCTTCACAGATGAGCCCTGGTCCCCTAAATGGTCTCCATCTCTAGCCAGCTCAGGGGGATGGTGCCCACTGAGAGGCTCCTGCCAAATCTTCGCTGACAGCTCCCAATTCCTGTGGTGGGGGGCAAAGGGGGGGAGGCAGAGGAAGGTCAGGGGTAGCAGTGGCATCTTAGAGCACCCCTCCGCTCCACCTGCTGGACACCTGGGTGGGCTTCCGTTCTTTGGCATGACGATGCCATTGTCATGGGCCCGCCGGTACCCTACTTGTGACTGCAAGGTGATCGAATTTGGCTCTGTGTCCTCCTGCCAGCCCTGGAGCTCGGGTCCCAGGTATTGCAGGATTCCTACCTTGTTTTGAGGAGCTGCTTTGCTAGGGACTATCAGTTTTTTTCTTCGTAAATGCAAAGCAACCTACCCTGAGAGCATATATTATATTTTAACTGTAGTTTCAGCTATAAGAAGAAAGCAAACTCTGGGTTAATGATCAGGGGAGACTAGTTTAAAATTATTTCTAACTCATAAAGCACTGGCCTTTGGAAAGCCAGATGTTCAAGTCTGTAACCCGTTTTGTTGAAGATAAGAGTGTGGTGTGGGGCACCCGGGTGGCTCAGTTGGTTCGGCCACTTCGGCTCAGGTCATGATCTCGCAGCTCGTGAGTTTGAGCTCCATGTTGGGCTCTGTGCTGACAGCTCAGAGCCTGAAGCCTGTTTTGGATTCTGTGTCTCCCTTTCTCTCTGTCCCTCCCCCGCTTGTGCTCCGTCTCTGTCTCTCGAACATAAATAAATTGTTAAAATAAAGTCTTGTGTAAGCAGATAACTGGGCTCTGAAAATTTGGAAGCCTGGGTCTGATCTCAGCACTGAAATTCAGCAGCAATCTAGAGCCCAGGTCCCAAGCTTGGAGCTATGGAGAGGAAGGGTCCAAGCCACACTGAGTGGGTGGCTTTCAGAGATTGGAGACCAAGGCTAACACCATGCCAAGAGGGAGGAAAGGAGCTGGGAAGAGGAACCTGGGACACCGGTAACACACCAGGGAAACCACACCATCCTGGATAGGTAATATCCATGAGAAAGTGGAAGCAAAAAAGCAAGGGTTACATTCAGGCCAAGCAACGATGAAGAAATATGCAAGCTGCCTCAGGGCTGGGTCTATGGTAACCTCCTGACTGCAGTGGCCCTATGTTTCTGTCATCTATGACTTGCGAAGCCCTTTCCTCATGAATGGGACAGACCCTTGATGCCATAGAGCCAGCCATGCCACTCATCGTGTGACTCTAGGAAAGTCACTTAACCTCTCCAAGCCACAGTCAACTCATTTGAAAAATGAGAAGGATAGGCCAGAGATTGTATTCCCTCTGCGTCCCTAAAATGACTCTAATTCTATGAAAGGACCGTTCAAGTATGCTAATGTATGCCAAAAGCATATATTCAAGTAAAACAATTAAAATACAATACTAACTCACCATGGAGTTTATTCTGGATGCACAATCCTGTTGCTTTTTGGATCACCTAGTCTCTGCAGCACATTAAAGTAATCCACATGGCAGAGGATACCATGAAGCCACTCAGTTCAACTCATAATGAAATCATTGCTTATTTTGGGGATGCTTCCCAGGGCCAGGATGAAAGGAACACAGACTAACGCTGATGGCAGAGTAGGTGTGTTTAGGGGCTGTGGAGCATTTTTCCCAGAAATCAGAATAATCCATCTTGGAACACTTCTCTGAAGGAAATTTAGGGCGATCAGAGTAAAAGCCTATTTTGGCCAATGCGTGCAGTCAGAATTCCTCTGCCGCCAAATGTGAAACTGTCATGGGATCTAGGCAGGAGCAAGAGACTCCCTGTTCCGTGGCCGCTCGTTCGCTCTCTTCTTTTAACCCTTCTGCGTCTTAATGAAATGCACAGATTCTCTTGGAACAGGCAGACATGATCTGGCCTGATGCAGTAGATTAGGTGTGATGTCCTCATGCACGTAGAATTAAATATATATCAGAGTTCAAAGAGTTCTTAGAGGACAAACACCAAACCCCCTCTGATCAGGAAAAGGGAGTGAACACCCCAGGAAGGCTCTGAACCAACAGCAGAGTCAAGGGACCAGGGCCAAGAGGGAATGCCTCTCATGCGAAGGTGAGCTTTCTGGGGGATCTTGGGGGCCCTGTGGCTTGGACTTGAGCGGCATCAGCACAGAGGTCCATAACTCAGTCAGGTCAGAAGTTGTATTTTCAGGGGGAGCCTGGGTGGCTCGGCCCCTTACCGCACTCACATTCTATTGGTGGAAAGTAGTCACATGATTCCATCGAAGGTGCAAGGGAGACTGGGAAATGCGGTGTAGCTGGCTGCACAGGTGAACACGTGAGGCGGTGTCTTGTACAACTTTCCTAGTATGTATCATTTTTTGAATTACTGGCTGGATTCTATTAGTCCGTTTAGAACATTGCATATTGATTCAAAAAACGGGATGGGGGGCTGCCTAGATGACTCAGTCAGTTAAACATCTGTCTCTTGATTTCAGCTCAGCTCACGATCTCATGGTTCATGAATTGGAGCCCCGTACTGGCCACGGGCAACACAGAGCCTGCCTGGGATTCTCTCTTCCTCTCTCTCTGCCCCTCCCTCTGTTCTCTCTTTCTCTTTCTCAAAATAAATAAACTTAAAAAAAAAAAAAAAGATTAAAAAACAGGATTGGCTAGTCATTTTTCTGCATGTGAAAAAAAAATCTTTGTAAGATTTTACTGTTAGCCATGATTTGCAATGTTTCTCCCCTCTTTCCTCAATTTATTCCTCTATGCTCTGAAACACTGTATGAAGTGTCGAGTTGATTTGTTTTAGGACTCTTCAGTTTTTTTTTTTTTTTTTTTATTTTTATTTTTTTTTTTTTTTTACGTCAGAACTTTATATCCAGATTGGGGCTCTTATGCAAATGTCATTATTTTACATAATTAATAATTATTTAATACATTTTCCACCAAAAAAACCCACATTTATTTAGACCAAGCTCTAGAGAAACAAGTGAGTTTTGTCCCTTTTTCATCAATGTTTATTTCGAAGTTCTGGTGCAAATTATAGGACACGGATTTATCTTCCAGTCGGCTGGAGTGTTCTGCTTTGATTATTTTCATGATTTTGGGGGGGGGGGGCTTTTCATAAATGAAAGTGTAAGTTTTTTGTGCAAGTAAGCAACATTGCTAGGCATAGATATTATTTGAAAGAGAGAGAGAGAGAATCTTACGCAGGCTCTATGCTGAGCAGGGAGCCCAACGCGGGGCTCAATCCCACGACCCTGAGACCATGACCTGAGCCAAAATCAAGAGTGGGACACTCAACCAACTGAGCCACCCAGGTGCCCCTGATTTTTCCCTTCAAAACTAAGTTCTCTTTAAACGTCTTTTGTCAGAATTGCAAGAAGTTTGAAGCCAGCCTTTCTGTTCCATTAGTTTTTTCTCCTCCCCTTCCTTTCTCCTCCTTTTCCTCCTCCTGCTCTGACTTCCTTTCTCTGCCCTTTTCCTCCCCCTTCTGCTTCTTTATTCTTCTTTCTTGGATGCTTTGGGGATTCCTTATCCTTGAAATTAAAAAAAAAAATCCTAAGTAAGTGCTCAGGCACAGAATTATTTTAATTAATTTTATTAGTACTTAGTGAACTTTTTTAGACTAAGCTTTCTTTATTCTAGCTAAATTGTCTTTTTTTATTATTATCATATTAACTGCATCTGTTCCGTTTTCTTTTTATAGGTTTCCTGTTAAATATATATTCAATATTCTGGGTCTTCCTTTCAGTTCCATATTAATTGAGTATGACAGAAAGTCCAACTTAAACTTAGCTTAAACGGTAAATAAAATATGTTGGTTCTGTTTCTGAACATCCAGAGGGAGTTCATACTTCAGGCAAAGGATGAGAGGAGTCCCTGACTGTTTCTGTCAATTTCTTTGGCTCTAGAGTCTTCCTCGTGTTGCCTTCCTCTCCAGGCTGGCTTCTTGCATGGTACCAAGAGGCTTCCAGCAGCATTCAAGGTTGTCATCTTCCTTGTCCACATCCAAGCACACTTCCTCTCTCCATAATTACTAAACAGAAATCCTGATCTCCCGGTCAAGTAACCTTGAATCACACATTCAGCCCGGAAACAGTCACTGTGATCAGCGATGGGTCCACAGCATCCATACCAGCGGGCTGCCCTGTGAGAGACAACTGCATTGTCCCCCTCGAAACTCCCTCATCTTTAATTTTATTTTCATGTATTTGTTCCCCTCTAATTTCTGGATAAACTTCTCAAGTTAATTCTCTCTTGACTCATTACTTCTCCGTGATTGTGGAGATCAGGGCAGTAGATTATACTTCTCATTTCCATTTGTGTTTAAAAGATATATCACAGACTATTACTCCTTCAGGAATACCAGTATTCGGTGTATAGATTCAATATTCTTTCAGATCTTAGAGACAATACGATTCAGAAATTTCTTTCTTTTTTCCTCATGGGAGAAACAGCTTTTCTTACTCTTCAGGAAGGGGCATTTTTTTTTTTAATCTCAAGTATCTTTCAGGTGTCTCAGTGATTTTTCTCTTAGATTTACCCCAACAACCCTACACATATTTCAAAGAAATTTTAAATTACTTTCAACAAATTCTCTAATCTAGTGTTTCTCTTAACTCCCTGCGATAGTGAGCATTACAGGTGTTGGAGAAGGTTACTTAAATCTGCCAATTAGTAGTATCTAAATCTTTTCTTTTTCAAAATAGTTTATTTAGGGCAAATGTTTTTTTTTTTTTTTCTTATTATAGTCTCTCGTTACTACTTCTCACTATACGATGTTTGGGTTTTTGTGGGAGTGTGGCTATGTGTCCTTGGGGCTCTGCGGGGGAATAGGGCTCCATGCCTATACACGGGAGTCCGAGTAAGGTCTACCTTGGCCTCTATCCTTGCCAAATCCCTGGTCTTGACTCCAGTGCCACCTGGCCTTTGGGCCTGCAATAACGTTCAATGTCACCGACCCTGCACTCTGATACTGTCTCTGTTGGATACCCTGACCCTTGACATCCTCCTTTTTCTAAATCCAGGACTCTACTGGTCCTCCAGTTCCATTTCTTCCACATGGCCCTTCCCCAGGAATTGCAGGAGCTTCTGCACAGCAGCTCTGGGAACCCAGACACATCCGCGCCGATGGTTTATCCAGGCGCCTCCCCTCACTGGTGCTACACCACCTGTTCCACCTCACTCTGGGCATGCGGGCAACCAAAAGAAAAGTCTTCCTCAAGGGTGTGCCCTTCCCTACGTCATGCTATACTCAGGGTGGTGGCGCCATGCTCTCCTGTTCTTAAGTCTCCTCAAACTTATCTAAATTGTTCTTGTTCCTTTCTGCCAGTTTGGGTGATCCTACCCCCTGGTGCATGCCTGAAACACATCGGCCTCAATTTCAACACCTTTTTTTCTCTTGAGCACCGTGCATCCTTGTTGAGATCTCTGCACTCTGTGCTTACAATTGCTCGTTATTCTACCGGGTCTGACCTTTGGTAAAGAGTCATAACGTAACTATGAAATATATATTGGGTTCACATCTACCGAACTGCTCACTGCAAAGGAGAAGGCTTTGCTTTCTGGATTTCTGCTTCGGTATGCCATGTGGCCTGGAAGTAATCCTCACATAGATTTTCTGTCCCTCTTCATTCTAGCCAACCCTTACCCACTTGATATGGGGAGATCAGGAGCCCATCCCTGATGGCACAGAAAATTATGAGTTAGTCCTCTGCCTTTTTCAATCCAGACCCATCTGCTGTATTTCCAGTAGAAATCTCTGCTAGAAGGTACTCCATTTCACTGTCAGTGGTAACACACCTCTCTACTTTTATTTCCTGCTAGTTCTTTCTACAAAATTGGAAAACCTTGGCCTTAGATATCAGGGTTCACATTATTATATTACCTACAAATCTGAACGTGAATAGTAAATCATAAAGCCATGGAAAAATAGGTGACAAATTACCATTTTCTCTGTCAAATGATTGTGCCTTTTATCTACAAAGATGACATTCTCCCACACTGTCAAAAAAGTTGTTCTTTCAATAGTCTGTTTGTTGAGTACTTCTTTGTCTGGTTTCTCTTATGGCCAACAGTGTCATGATTTAGTGAGTGGCAGAAAAAGGCACAGGCAAGGACTATGGGGCAGAATGTGTTTTTAGTGCCTGATGCTTAGAATCCACACCTGTAGCGTTGGGCCCCTCAGGGAGTGTCTGGGGGCGGGGGGGAGTGTGACAGAACAGTCAAGAATGTAGTTTTTATAGTTAAGTAGTTTTGCTTCAAACATTAGCCCTCACTCTTTCTAGCTATGACTTCTTAGAGAGTTACCGTCTCTAAACTTCAGGCTCCTTCTCTAGAAGTTGAAAACGACAAGAACGTCTCCTGTCCCTTTGTGGTAAAACAAATAGGGCTTGGCACACAGTAGGCAATCCATAATGGTAATTGTTATTTTACTATGACTAGAGTGATAGTAACAGCATTAAGAGTGAAACACCATGGAAACTCCTCTTGTCTTATTAAAATTAAATTTTCTGCCAAGTACGCTGAACATAATTGCATTCCAAACTGCATTCAGGGTAAGTAAGGACTTCCTGAACACAGGCCTTCTTGAGAATTAGGAAGATGGAGTTTCCCAAAGAAAGTTCTCGCCATCACCGGCTCGGGGGGAAGTCATTAGCTAGGGATTGGAGTGGTTCTTAGGGGGACAGTTGACCCCCAACATGCGCTGGAATAACAAGACCTATTTATGGCTGACAATTGGCTCTTGCCCAAGTGGCCCATGAAGTGTATGGGCCAAGCATTCATTTTACAGTCCTTTTAAAAGAGGGCTCCAAATGTTGCTGGATATCTTAAAGTCTAAATTGTTACATGTGGAGGGGACCACCCATGCATGCTTAGGTTTTCCCTTTTAGAGGCAGGAGCACATTCCAAAAGCTGTGCTTGGTATGTCTTGCCAGCCCAGCTTTTCCAAGCTGTTAATATAAACTATTTCTTGGACACTGGACTTCACACTCATGTGCTTCAGCTGGATTTTTTTTTTTTCATTTTCTTATAAATGGAAGACCTTAAGTCAAAAATCAGATATTGAATTGGTGGTGTTTTGAACCAGCCTCCGAGGCAGAGGATAGGATTTGAGCATGATGGTTTTCATGGAGAACTTCCATCAGCAGGGCACCTAGTCGCAGAACTTCATCTTACAGTCAGTTCTAGTGGAATGAGGGAATAGTCAGGGTCGATTCCTATGGCAACCCCAAAGCTATGATGATTAACGACAGCGTGCTCTTGCTTGCTGGGCTCATGACCTAGTTTCCTAGGAGATGTGTCATATAAACCAATAGTCATTGTAGATATCAGTCCTATACAGTGGTCTGAACAAAGTGCCATGGAACAGCGAGAAGGCAGCCAGCGCTGGATAACAACCTTGGGAGGATTTCCTAAAGACGGTGGTAGCGTGCCAGGCTTCGACGGATCCATGGACCATCTCCAGGAATAACAAAACTTTATGAAGAGATAGCATCATCCTAAGGAAACAAGTGTGTGTTACAATAACAAAGCTAAGACGATGTTAGTAAAATAATACAATTGCCCACTATAATTGCTCTAACTTTGTTGTTATTAATAATGGACATAGTAAGGGAGTGCTTGAATTTTTCCCATGTGTATTCAAAAGGGCATCGCAATGTAGCTTGCTAGGAGTGAAGATGAAAATCTCTCCAAAAGCCTCCCAGAGGGTTGGAGAAGAAAGAAGTAGGTGTTCCTCACGGACTTTCCAGGGGCATGCGGAAGGCAATTCCCAGCCAAGGAGGAAAGTCACGCTTTCCTCTAGAGCTATCCCAGCCAAGATGAGGCCTTATGTGGGGTAGCCTGGTCTGATGGTTTCCTGAGACACTCACAAAGGCCTTTGCCACCTTGTGTTCCAGGGATCGCAAGGAAGGCACAGATGGCCTGCTTGAACACAATGCGTTTAGAGCAGAAGTTGGAGAACTGGGGGCAAGACCCAGATCCTCTGCTGTTACCCAGACCGATTGTTGCCAAGACGGTGGACTTCTCTGCCCCACCTTTACTTAACTTCCACTTTAACAACCGTGAATGTTGCTACTTTTAAATTAAGTGGCCGGCCCTTTGAGCCAGACATTCCATCCAGGTTTTTGAATGCCATTCCTTCCATTCGGTTTCAGTCCTCTAAAACCTTATGTGTGTGACCCCTGGGAGGGGAAAACTGAGGGCATTTCTGAAAACAATGTCCACGCTGTTGCAAGAGATAGCACTTCACTTGCACTGTCGTGCTAGGCTTCATTTTAGAAACGCCCGTTGTGCTAACAGAAGTTCATAGGCTTTCCTTCTCCATGGCCCATGTCAGAGAAGGGCATTAACTCAAAGTTGCTTGACACATATTCGGTAAAGAGTCGTTTCAGAGATCCCTTCTTTGGGATATTTTTTGTCCTTCCCCGTCCCTTTGTGGAAGTGACCGCTCTCTCCCCAGCATTGGCTTTATGTTCCTTGGAGCCCAGTGGTGATGCCAGGCAGACAGTAAACTGTCCATGGACATCAGGAAATGGATCATTCACAGATACACAGGTGCTGCCGCCGGGGAAACAGAAGTGTAGGAGTTGAGTGGTTCCCACACCAAACCCTAGCCTTCTCCTAACTTTGGAAAGATACTTGTGACCACACATCTCTCGACGATCGCGAAGTCACATAAGTAATGGATCACTTCCCGTAAAATCCCACATCCCTGGAAGAGGATTGAGATCACTGTCAAGCCACCTCTGCGTGCCAGGGCCTGCACCTGCGGCTTTATGTGAGCATCTCATCCGCCCGGTATCATGGAGTAGCGTTAGTATGGCCATTGCATGGATGAAGAGACTGGTCCGGAAAGATGAAGTGATTGGATCCAGCTAGGAATTGGCAGAGCCCGGGTGGGGATTGGGCTGGTTTGGCTGCATTGTGGTGCTTCTCCGGGGGATGGCCGGGCTCCTGGGCAAAGGTGGCCCTGCATGTGCAGGCTCTGAAGCACTCCCAGTCACCCCTGCACCTGTAGTCCTGGTGAACATGCACCTCTGCCTCACATGTCCAAAGCTGAATTAAAATTCTTTTCCACAGCTTGCATCCCCTCTTATAATGTGCTTGCTTTTTTTTTTTTTTTTTTTTTTTTTTTTTTTTTTTTTTCTAAATGCCTGGGGAGCAGCTAAGCTCTAGATTCTGGAGTTGGATCAGGTGGGTTTGAATCCTGGATCGAATACGGGATCACCACTTCGCAGGTGACCTTGGGAAAGTTACCTAATCTTTCTGTGCTTCAGTTTCATCATTTTTTTTTAACGTTTATTTATTTTTGAAAGACAGAGACAGAGACAGAGTGCGAGTGGGGGAGGGGCAGAGAGAGAGGGAGACACAGAATAAGAAGCAGGCTCCAGGCTCTGAGCTGTCAGCACAGAGCCCGACACGGGGCTCGAACTCACAACTGCAAGATCATGACCTGAGCCAAAGCCGGGACACTCAACCGACGGAGCCACCCAGGCGCCCCTCAGTTTCATCATTTGTAAAGCGGTAATAAGCATAGTACCTATTTATAGGCTTAGGGAGGCTTGAATGACTTCATAGGTGTGACGTACTTGGCCCACGGGCTACGTAAACGCTCTGTGCATTGGCCACCATCATGATATTTTCACTTGTAAGCACCATCATCCCAAGGAAACCTTGTAAGCTATTGATGGGTCCACCCTGCTCCTCATCGTCCATCTTTCTGAGGCCGGGCTGCTTTACTCCTAAATGGTTTTTGAGATCATCTCTTTCTTCCTAGTTTCTTGCTGTTACCTTCGCTGTCTCCATCCGCACGATTGCAAGCACTTCCTACCTTCTGTGACCAGTATCTTGCCTTCCCATTCATCACCTGCCGTCCTGTCTTTCTACCAGCAAGTCTGAATGTGATATCTGCTTAAAAACCTAGTTTGTTCCCCCCTTGCCCAGAGGATCAGTTCCTAACCCTTGAGTCTGGAATTTTCATTGTTTCCTAATTTGGCCTGTTCAGGATGTCTCTCTTCTCACTCATCCTGTCATCCGTTGGCCTCTGCCTGATTCACTTTCTCTGAAAACACGTGCAATTTCACATTTTCTGCCCTGCCTGCTCTATTCCCTCTCTCAGATGCCACTCGTTTTCTTTACTTGGCAAACTCCTCCTCTTTTGTTTTTGTTAAGAGCCACGATGAGCTCTTTTGGGAGCCTTGTGACTTACACTCTGGTTCCTGCCCACCTCAGAAGAACTTCCAGTAAAGCACTCTCAACCTTTCGCCCCAAAGCTTCCTGCTCTGTTCCCCTCTGTTCTATGAGTTCCTTATGTGTTTCTGTATCCCTAGCATCTCGCAGAGGGCCTCACCCAGGGAAAGTGCTTGGGAAATGTTTGTTGATTAAAAGCTTATATAACATTTGGGGCTGGAAAGGAGAACGAAATCCTTAAGCATTTCAGTTTTTGAGAAAGACACAAGTAAAGAATGCATCACAGTCAGTATAGCCATGGCCTTGGACTCCACGAATGTTTCAAAAATAGGTCTTAAAAGTTTCCTAAGATGGATTCTAACTACTCTTTCTTTTCTACCCTTTTTGCTTTCAATTTTAAACCCAGGCTTGCATGCTCACAGGGAAATCGATTATGTGAGCTTTGAGAGCTCTTTTTAATAAATGTATTCTATCTTTTGTGGGGGCCCATCGGAAACCCAGGATGCCTGGATTAAACCTTCCAAAGAACAGGAAATCTCTTTTTTAAAAAATGCAAACAAATACAAATAAATGGGCTTAAGCCCTAAGGATTTTAGCATAAATGAAAACCCAGGCTCAAGAGACTCTGTGGTTTCTCCACGTGGGAGAGAGGACTCTTCCACCTGCTTCTGCTGACGCTGACTACTGGCCGGGAAGTGAATTTGGTTTGGATTTGCCATCTGGTTCATTAAAAAAAAAAAGGGGGGACATCTTAAAATAAGTGGGTCAGGATAAAAATGATCTCAGCTTCACATTTGGATTTGTAATTGTTTGGGTTAAAATTTGAGAATTTCAAATTGCATGTCTGTTCTTTTGCAGATAATGAACCTGGAGTCCGGGGGAGGCCGACAAGTTGCCCCAGGGCCCCTTCCTGTAACCCTCTTTTTAACACCCACTGCCCCTCTCTCTCTCCATCTGCCCCCCCCCCCCCCAGCACCCATAGCCACCGGCCCTTTGGTGCCTGACCAGGAACTGAACTTGGGCTCTTTGCTCTTCAGCCAGGGATCTCTCTAGAGCTTGGGAGGACAATTTCCTCTATTTTCTCCGGAGCCAAAACCCACTTGCCTTCCTGTCCCGGCTGCTCCATCTGTGGTCACATTTTGTGCCACTCCATTTGAAGCACTGTCAGATGCTCTTTAAGAGAAGGAGCTGCGGGAAGGAGGCTGGTAGCCTTAAAGGGGCCTCGTGCAAGGAGTTGAGCCCAGACCTGCAGATTCTGCAACCATGGCAGCTGGGGCAGGCCATCAGAAAGAGCCCGTGGCCAGATGCAGTGGGACAGGCCTGGTAGCTGATCTTTCCCCAAACACCATCTCTATGCTAAGGGAGCAGCTGCTCCGGAACCCGTTCCCAGGCCGCAGGGTTGAGTAAGAATGATCCAATTCAACAAATATTCATCAATGACCACTGCGTGCTGGGTCTTGCATATATGCTGGGAAAAAGACCTAGTGTGATTCCTGCACTTGGCGAGCTCCAAGTCTGGTGGGAGAGACAGATGAGCAAACAGTTTGACTCCATAAAATTGAGTTGGGTCTTATCCTTGCATGATGAACATGGTGTGACAGGGATGAAAGCGAGGGAGGGACGACTGACAGAGATGAGGTCTGAGAAGTGGCTGGAGGCGGGGGTAGGACTGGGGAGAGGGATGTAGGAAGTCAGCTGAGAGAGGGAGCAGGAACCAGGGGAAGGCGTGCGGGTCAGCAGGGGGAAATGAAGTGGGTGGGCACCCCGGGCGGGGGCATGACAGCCATGGAGGTTGTGGTGGTGTGTGTGTGTGTGTGTGTGTGTGATAATATAAAAAGGGATTTGGAAGAGAAGGGCCTTGAACAGTCAGGAATTTGGGACTCTCCCTCTAAGTTAAACCACGCAGTGCCACAAAGAAAGCATTGCCCCAGTTGCCTGTGACCTTGATCCTAAATCTTAAGGATAAGAGTATCCAATGTTTGATTCCTGGAATCAATTAACAAAGAGCAGTAGTTACTTTGCTTTGGTTGCAGGCTAATGATACCTGGTCACAGTGTTGTTTGTTTTAACTTGTACCATGGTGTTTTAGCCGGGGAATTGATGGTGAAGACCCTGGAAACTGAGAGACAAGGCCAACCCTGATGTGCTTTCATAGGTCCCCAGGGGGAGGGTCTCTTGACCCCTTCCCTTGTTTGACTCCTTGAGCCTGGCTCCAGTCTGTCCCTCAGTTTAGTAAAGCTTCACCCAGGGATTCTTCCTTCATTTCCCACTGCCCCAAAGGGCAAAAGTTTGGCAGATTTCTCTCAACACCTGATACATCCTGTATTTCTAGAAAAGAAGGAGATGCCATCAGGGGCTTTGTAGACACAAGGAATGTAGACACAGAGGAGACCCTTAGACGTAGGGCAGGGGCTATGACGGCGGGCCTGCAGTGAGACAAAGGCACGCCTCTTCTCTGCAAGTTGCTGTGTGCAACTGCTTTCCAGCCAGTGGAGGGAGCTCCTTGCAGGAGCTGTTGGGCTTGAGGATGGCTCTTAAGCCCCCCTTGGTCTAAACTTCCTATGTGTCAAGCAGGAAAATTGAGGCTTAAAGAGTAGGGGGTCAAATGTGTTTAGTTAACCTAAATGTTTGAGGGAAAGGTGTGGTGTAGTTGGGGGAGGTGGGGGAAATCAGGTGAGACAAAGAGGCTTGGAGAAGACTCCTATCTCCTAGGACAGACTCTTATTAACAAGGTCACAAAAGACTAATGGACAGACCAGGAAAATGAGAAATTGAGATGCTGGCATTCTCTGACTGCAGATATCAATCTGTGTAGGCAAAAGACATGAAAGAAAGTTATCTGGACTTTGAAAGTGACTATATGAATTAGGCAGAAGCTATCTGCTACTTGCCTGCTTCCCTCTGGAATATTCCATACATGTTGGAGCCCAGTTCAAGTGACATTCTACAGGAAGTCTTTTGGAATGCTCCCATCTAGGTCAACTTACTCGATTATTGGTCTTTATTTTTTTTTAATGTTTATTTATTTTTTAGAGTCAGAGCAGAGGACGGGCAGAGAGAAAGGAAGACACAGAATCTGAAGCAGGCTCCAGGCTCTGAGATATCAGCACAGAGCTGGATGTGGGGCTTGAACTCATGAACCACAAGATCATGACCTGAGCTGAAGTCAGATGCTCAACTGACTGAGTCACCCAGGCGCCTCTAGATTATTGGTCTTGATAGAACCAAGTTCCTCTTCTTCAGAGCATTTATCATAATTAAAATATTCACCTAATCATTTGACTAAAAATTGTCTACCCCATTAAACTATAAGCCCCATCAGGGCTTGAATCATGTCCACTTTGGCCCACCATTAGGTCCCCAATGCCAAACATAGTTCCTGGCACTTAGGATGTTGGATTAATAAATAAAATAACGAATAAATAAGACTGCTTGAGAATGAGTGGTTGGTAAGAGATTTAATTTAAAACTGAAAGTTTTAAATAACTACTGAGAGAAACAAGAGAAGAAATATATCAAAAACAAATAAAAATATGTTCCAAATGCAAGGCACTGGCTGAAATGGAGACCATGTCTTTATGGTGGTTTTGGTCTACAGTTGTGAAATTGTCTCAATCACTCAACACATATTTGTTGAGCATCCATGATGTGTCCAGTGTCATGCTTGTTACTGAGGATAACTGGATAGATATATCTCTCATGGAATTTCCAGGCTAATCTTGATCTATGACCCTAGTGTAAGACAAGTAGTAGGATTGATTCAGGATAGAAATTATACTGGGTGAGTTCATTAATTGGACATTAGTATGAGAATCTTGGGAATACTGGTGATTTTTAAAAAAAGCATATGATCAATCCTGAAGGTTTGGGCTGAAAAAAAGAAGAAACTAAAGCCAGCTTAAAAAAGAGTGAGTAAGAGCAAGAGTGGAAGGAAGGAAGGAAGGAAGGAAGGAAGGAAAGGAAGGAAGGAAGTTCGTGGCGAGGGTTGCAGAGAATGAGAGGGAGATAGGGAGAAAAAGAAAGAGAGACAGAGGCATGCCATATGATAAAAGACACAATCAAACAGTATGATACATGAAATAAATATGACACATGTATCCTTTACAAATGTAAATTGGCATAGCATTAAAAGTAAAATGTTTTAGATTGGCTAACAGAGCTAGATCCAATATTATGTTGCATGCAAAACACATACCTAAAACAGAGACTCTGGAGTATTAAAAACAACGACAGCAACAGATGATGGGCCAATATACATCAAGCAAATGCAAAGAAAAAGAAAGTAGGAATCATAATCCTGATTTCCAATGAAGTAAAATTCACATGAAAAGTATTAAAAGAAATAACAGGATATTTTATGTAATGATCTTATAATTCACAATGAGTATTTAATGGTTATTAATATTTCTAAACACAACGACATAGTAGCAATGTATCTACAACAGAAACTCTAGGAGGTGCAAGAGAAAGTACTACTACTAAAATATTATAACTTACTTTGTCACTTCAAGACAGATAAAATGGACAAAACATATAAAGGATATAGACGACCTAATCAACAGAAGTAGAATTTATTGCTTTATCATAGACTCTGAACCCTAGTTATAGACAATATCCCAAATTTTCAAGTACATATGAAAAATTCATGAAAATTAACGGTATCCTGGCTGCAAACAAATACTTTTACATATTCCAAAGAACAGGAAAAAATATATAATTGGATTTCTCTGAACACACTGTAATACATTTATTTAAAGAAAAAGAAACAAAATAATGGCCCTTTGGTGCAAGGAAATTTAAAAACATACATTTAAACAAGTTTTTAATGTCGTACTCCTTTAAAAAAATTTTTTTAATGTTTATTTATTTTTGAGAGACAGAGACAGAGTGCAAGTGAGGGAGGGGCAGAGAGAGAGGGAGACACAGAATCTGAAACAGGCTCCAGGCTCTGAGCTGTCAGCACAGAGCCCGATGCAGGGCTGGAACCCACAAAACCGCAAGATCATGACCTGAGCCAAAGTCTGTCACTGAACTGACTGAGCCACCCAGGCACCCCTGTTACACTCTTTATCATACCAAAAGACAAGAAATAACCCAGTAAATAACTATGGTACATCCACTTCTAAAATGGAATGAGAAATATTTATATATAATGCTGTGAAATGATCTCTAGTAGTTATTGCTAAGTGGTTAAAAAAACAATGTGATTATAAAATGTATACAGTATGTTATTGTATACTGAAGACAAGGGAAGACAAATATATATATAATATATATATATATGTATGTATGTATATATGTATATATATGTATATATGTATGTATATATGTATATATATATGTATATATGTATATATGTATATACGTGTGTATATATGTATATATACACATATGTATATATGTATATGTATATATGTATGTATATGTATATATATGTATATGTATATATATGTGTGTATATATGTATATATATACATATATGTGTATATGCATGTGTATCTATGTGTGTATATATATATATATACACATATATATACAGTACATAGTTGCTTATATGTATTTTTCCCCAAAGGGTAAAAAGGTGATTAGCTACCTGCTTCTGGGTTGTCCAAGACTGCAATTGCAACAAGTAGGGAAAAAAAACCAGATAAACTATAACAAACTATATATAATGTTTCAAGTTTTTATTTAAATTCAAGCATAGTGCAATATTAGTTTCAGGAGTAGAATTTAGTGATTCATCAGTTACAAATGACACCCAGTACTCATCACAAATGCCCTCCTTTACATTTATTTATTTTTGAGAGACAGAGCACAAGTTGGGGAGGGGCAGAGAGAGAGGGAGACACAGAATCCAAAGCAGACTCCAGGGTTCGAGCTATCAGCACAGAGCCCGACACAGGGCTCAAACTCACAAACCGTGAGATCATGACCTGAGCTAAAGTTGGACGCTTAACCGACTGAGCCACCCAGGTTCCCTGAGCAAGTGCCCTCCTTTATACCCATCACCCATTTAGCCCATCCTCTTGTCCACCTCCCCTCCAACAACCCTCAGTTTGTTCTCTATAGTTGAGAGTCTGTCTTATGGTTTGCCTCCCTCTCTTTTTTTTTTCCTTTCCCCTATGCTCAGCTGTTTTGTTTCTTAAATTCCACATATGAGTGAAATCATACGGTATCTATCTTTCTCTGACTGACTTATTTTGCTTAACATTATACAGTCTCTAGTTCTATCTGCATCATTGCAAATGGCAAGATTTCATTCTTTTTTATGGCTAAGTAATATTCCAGTGTGTGTGTGTGTGTGTGTGTGTATGTGTGTGTTCTATATCCATTCATCAGGTGATGGACATTTGGCCTCTTTACATAATTTGGTTATTGATAATGCTGTGATAAACATATAAATACAACAAAGAATATTTATAAAGTTGTCAGAGAGCTATGGAAGCAAAAACAAGTATATAAGCTCAAATTCCAGATAGGAGAAAACTTTTGAGATAAGCTGAGAATCACCTCCTGATGACAGAAATGAAAGGTCTAAATAAATAAAGAGATATTTAATGTTAATGGACTGGAAGACATATCAATATTATTAAGCTATCAATACTTCTTAATTTGAAGTATGGGTTACTTGCATTCCAAATCAGAATCCCAGGAAGTTACTTTGTAGATATTGATAAGATGATTCTAAGGCTTATATGGAAAGGAAAGTAACTGGGACAGCCAACACAATCAAGAAGAAGAAGAAGAAGAAGAAGAAGAAGAAGAAGAAGAAGAAGGGGAGGAGGAGGAGGGGAAGGAGGAGGAGGAGAAGGAGGAGAAAGAGGAGAAGGAGGAGAAGGAGGGGGAAGAGGAGGAAGAGGAGATGAAGGGGAAGGGGAAG